>NC_142846.1:7575757-7878787 GCF_061612785.1 Hesperophylax consimilis
AAGACCTTCGTTGACCTTCCTCCAAGCAGGATTATAGTTCACGTACTGGTTCTCGTAGCAATCATCGTCATTCTGGGTTCTCGACAGTTCCCCGTTGCTGAAGGCGAGGTTGAGGTCGTTGGCGCAGATGGAGGCGGGAGGTGGTGCATACAGACCGTGACTTCTTATACTGACTTCTGACATTTGGTAGTTGGGAAAGTAAATATCACTTTCATTTTCGTACGGCTGCTCACCAGCACCACCATTCAAACTTTGTGTTTCAAAATCATCTTGCAATCTGTCACTTTGATGATTGTTTCCTTTGGGTATTACTAGCTTATCAGATTCCGAAGCATTGGCGTTATCATTAACAAAATATTGATCATCTGTACATGGCGTGGGAAGCGCGTCTTGGAAATCACCGTCACTTTTGGGGCTGCCTTTTCGTCTGGTGTTGATGTCTTGTAAGGAACGGTTCAAGCTTTTTGAATCAACTGTAGGTTTTTTGCTGTATTCATTTTGTAACTTACCACAACTCAAATGTTGTTTGGAATTTTCAACACCTTTCTTAGACTTGGTGAAGTCTGTGTATTTCTCAAAGCTGTGAGCCTCTTCTGTGTCACTCGTGATCTCGTGAGTGGAACACAGGGCGCTGTGAGTTTCCTGAAGGGACGTTAGCTCCGAGTGGGTATTGAGAGTTTTATCCGAGCCCAGCTGATTGAGCGGGGTGGCTACTTCTGATGTGGAGCTGTACTCCAGACTGCATTGCTGGGACACAGTCCTCATGGTGGGCATGCTGTCCAGGCATTCGGCCGACATGCTGGAACATTGACCCAGCTGCTTGTCTCGGTTCAAGGGGGTGGATGATGATGTTGCCACTTGATGCTGCGGAACTTTAGTTTCCGGAACGTTGGTGTAAATATTCATCAGCGTGGGGGGTTGATTGGATGGCTTTACCTCATTCAGCTTGAGGCGAGAGTTTTGATGTATGTCCTTTTCTAGAACAAACCTTTTCAGCTGAGGCTTTTCAGGACTTTCGTCAACCTCTGCAAGAATATTGGGGTTCAATTGATGCCTTGTCATTTCCTTCATGCCATTATCTGACTGCTGCCCTCTCTCAATGTGGATGTTGGTGTTGTTCACTTTGGAGCCAGAGGTAAATAAACTCGACACTCCGTCTCTATTTTCAACAGAAGGGAGATGAGAACCAGAGATTTGAGAATCTGAGTCGTAATTTCTTCTTCTGGGTATATCCAAACAATTTCGTCTTATGTGTTTTCTCTGTTTTTTAAAGAACTTTCTGGCAACATTACTCTGATTGGCATTGTAGAATATTTCAGCTCCGTCTGGACCAATTTCAGGATAGGTAGTGACGGAATTATTAGATCTATACTGCTGGCGGTGCATGACCACCAGATTCATGTTGTTTCCATTAGGAAGGGTGTCATTAAGGGTTTGGCCATTGAGTTCGGCTGCCGCTTTCAACATGTTGCTGTTATTAGATTTACTGTTGCTTCTCGAGTTCTGGCTGCTGGACCTAGACCTGGCTTGGGCAGCAGCCAGGTTGGAAATGGGGGCGAGGTTGTGCTGGTTTTGTGGAACATTCTGGGCATTGGTATCAAACACGGTCCTGGCTCGACAGCACGGCTTCCGCTTCTTCAAGTAACAGTGCATTAGGAGCCACTGGGACCTCACGTCACTCCTGGCTATTCCGTAGAAGAAAAGGATGAATGTTCCCAGAACAGTGGCACTCAGAGCGTACAGGATACTGAATATGTCTTCCTGGTAGGGGAGGTACAGCGGAAAGGGATGGTATATAGCAATAGTGCCGCAGCTCCAGACCCCCAAGTACACACAGAGGACAATAACATGTGCCCGGAGCTGGACGACGGGCGTGTGCTCCGTATCCTCTACCTCTGTCTCTGTGGCGCTTCTCTCGCTCTGCCTGTCCGCCGTGTTGTTGACAAGCAAGCTGGGCTCCCACATCTCTAGGTCCACATTCTCCGTAGCCTGAGTTCCTTCTGACAGTTGACCATTAACATTCCTGATGGTGCATCTGATAAGCAAGAAGAGTATGCACAAGAAGATGATGATTATTCCAGCAGGCACAAACACAGCGCTCAGGGCAGGGGCGTTACTCAGGAAACATTGGGAATAAGAGGCGTAATCTCTCATGTTGACAGCCCCTGATATGCCGCAGACGATCAAAGCTATACCCCAACCCACAAGATAGATTCCTAGAATAGGTTTTTGTATGGGAACATCTGGGGGCAACTCGTCTTCGGGGGTTTGCAGGGTGGAGGCGGGAGGTTGCTTCTTGGACAGGTACTTGTACAGCTGACTCACAGCCACCGTGATCCACAGGAGACTGGACAGGGTGAGGTAGTGGAGAAGCAGTCCGATGGCCTGGCATAGCTTCATGTCCTCAGTCTGGTAGATGCCCAGCGTGTACATGAAGCATAGAAGGCTGAAGGACAGCCAGCAGTTGATGAGGGCATGTTTGACTCGGGGCGCCATGTGGATAGCCGAGTAGCAGACGGTGTAAGTGAGGATCGCCACCATGAGGCAGACCAGGAGAATAATACTGCCCACATAGATAGCTGGGTGGGAGAACTTAAACCTTGCTCCGCCACTTCTACATTTAAAAAAAATATGTATTAGAATTATTACTATGCATAAAGCAGGAAAGAGGTATTGACCTATGAATTATGTGTTTATACAGGATGTATAAGGACGTACCAAAGAAACTCTAACCAGTGATTCCTGACTTTATTTGGAGTAAAAAATGTAGATGGCATTTTGGTCTCTAGTTATTATACATATTTACTCTTTTTATTAAGTATCCGAAATCAGTAGGAATTAGACAGTTAGGGTCGGTTGTTACTCGGTGATAACCTCTTGAACATCGGAGTAAATTACATTTTGCGGTTGACTGATAACCTCTTGAACGTCGGTGTAAATGATATTTTGTTTTCTTTTTACCAGATAATAGAACTTATTATTCATATTTATTTCGTGTTTATTTTGTAAGATGTTTCCCCAAATAGCTAACTTTATCTAAAGACAAGTGTCAAAGAAATATGATTTGAGATTTTCACGGCCAAAAGTATTATAGTGATTTGTTTTTGGTGTATTATACCTCAACCCAACATCACGAAAGGAGAGTTTACGGCTCTAAAAGAATTGCACGCCAATGAGGAAATCTTGGTTCTACCAGCCGACAAAGGAAATGCCACTGTCGTGATCAATATGGAAGACTATATTAAAAAGATGGAAGACATTTTGTGCGAACCAACACCTATAAAAAATACGATTAAGAACAATCCTACCAATAAGATTGATCTAAAGACAAGTGAACTGGTCAAAGTTTCTAGATCAGGAAAGAGGATTGATCTAAGCTTTTCGTAAAAGCCTCCAGAACTCCTGCCCTGTACGGTCTTCCGAAAATCCACAAGAAAGAGATCCCAATGAGACCTGTTGTCAGCGCTATTGGTGCACCGACGTACAAACTGTCACAATACATCTCGAGATTACTACAAATGCAAACAGAAAAAACTGAATCATGGATTAAGGATTCCACAGATCTGATATAAATATATCTTACTATTCAATAAATCTTTATTAAGTTTTATTCAGTGTACCCGTAATTTAATGAAGGTCTAAAATTATAATAAAGGTTTACTAAATTAAAAAACAGATTTGGCTCTCAGAATTTTTTTGCATCGTTGTAATGTACATATTTGGTTCTTTGGCCAATAAGTTTGCCGACCACTGTCCTAGACAATCGAAGGGCTAAATTCATGAAATAAAAAGTCGCAAATATAGTGTTATTAGCGCAAGCGATTCTGATTTTGTCCACTACTGTTTTCAAAGCATAAAGGTTATAATCGCATCGCAAAAAATTCCAGCAAGGATTGTATTAGAATATGCGTATAAGCGCGAGCGCCGAGCACGGTCGTAAAAATTGTCATGCACATGTGCGCGAAATCCATAGTTAAAGAGGTGACACCAAAAAAAAATTCACCTGATACCAAAATGTCACCTACTTTTTTACTCCAAGTAAGCTCAGTAATCACTGTCCTGATACAGTCAAAATATTATAACAAAGTAAATCTGATAGATATGAGAAATATTTACCTTCCGCCATAGATTCCAGTTTCCACATTTTGCAAAAGACCAACGTAACCTAGTTTGTAGCACTGAATCACCACCAAATTAGATACTACCCGGTGCACACTGCAACCTGAAATAATAGTTAACAATATAATTTGATACTACCCGGTGCACACTGCAACCTGAAATAATAGTTAACAATATAATTTGATACTACCCGGTGCACACTGCAACCTGAAATAATAGTTAACAATATAGTTTGATACTACCCGGTGCACACTGCAACCTGAAATAATAGTTAACAATATAATTTGATACTACCCGGTGCACACTGCAACCTGAAATAATAGTTAACAATATAATTTCCTTTGTGAGTATGTCAATATGATATTTATTTATTGACTCCATATATAGAATTAAGCATAATCTACACCAACACTTTGTTGATTCCTACAAATTAGAGTAGCGTTGGTAAATTAGTTTTAATGATTTGTCTTATATGTAGTGTTGTTGTAATTTCTTTTTTACTTTATGTTACTCTTACGTTTTACTAATATTGCTTCATATTTTTTAATATTTTCTCATTATACTTGTAATCACAATTTTACAAGTGTGTATTTTTTACCTTCTTTAAAATGGATTACATCTATTTACTGTCAATATCTCCTGTATAATACATATTCTCTTATTGTACTGCATCATGTATCACTTCTATGTAAAAGCCTTTTTAGGCGTATATATATATATATAAATATAAAACTAAAATATGATGTTTTCGGCTGATAAATCGCTAAAAACCGGAGTGTTTGCCACCAAATGCACCAACTGAGTGGAATTTTGTAATTACTCACATGTTTTTGGCAAAATTATGTTTTTGTAAATGGTACATGTATGGGGTACATGAGAGAATTTTTTTTCTCTTTGTGTATAAATGTTTTTGTTAATTGTATCGTCTTACCAGAAAATGTGTTTATAAATTTATATCTGTCCTGGAACGGGAAACTTTCCTAGTTGGACAGGCAAAGCTTCCTAATATGTAATTTGTACTTTCTTTTGTATCTATCTATAAATAAATAAATATAAATTGTATAATGTAGTTTCCCCAGGATAGCTACCTAAATTCAGAGAAATGTTTTTTTCCTCTTAAAGTTATAAAAAATATAATATAAGAAACAAATACAAAAATCTTCTTGAGTTTTATTATATTTTCTAACTAAATAAGTATTCTTTACGATAAAAAATAAGTCTTATGAGACTTACCTGTAAATAAATACAGTACCATGACTTTTGAAAATGAAAAATGATGATATTTCACAGATAAAAAAATGAATGTTCGCAAATGACGAAACGACAAGCTAGAATAATATTACGATACATTATTTCCTTGTCAAGCGAATAAAATTTTTTTTTGGTTATTTTTTAAGGTTCAAAATACCATAAAATCGAGGCAAGTGCGGTGAGTTCCTAGCAAATCAGCTACTGATTTGCTGGCATTCCAAGTGCTAACGACGGGAGTAAATATAAACATAAATATATGAACATTAGAGAAACACAGTACAGTGACACTCACTTCTGAAGTTCTTCGAAGGACTGGAAAACTAAACTTTTTTAATAATTGAAGACAATATTAGCGATTTCTAAACGAAAATCTGAAACAGAAAAATCCGAAAAGTCAGAAAAATCAGAAGAGTCAGAAAAATCAGAAAAGTCAGAAAAATCAGAAAAGTCATAAAAATCAAAAATTAGGCTCGAGTCCTAGATGCGAAGGTATCCTTTTCTGATTTATCTGTTTCAAGATTTTCGTTTAGAAATCGATAATATTGTCTTGAATAATTAAATATTACAATTTGAGGTTTTACAAAAAATAAAAGAAACTTCTTTAATTTGAATTAATTTGGAATCTTATAAGGACGTTTTAGCATTACATATAAAAATATTATTTACCATTGGGAGAGTCGGACCACATGCGAGTTTCTTCATCCCATAGCACGGCACGTCCGCTGACACCGGAACTGACCTCGGAGTTTCGCACCATGATGTATACGGGGTCAGCCAGGGATTGCACCAGACTCACATTCACTGGGAAACAAGGGCAGAATTATGATTATTAATGCGGAAAATACATGGGCCATTCAAAAATTTAAGTTAAGGACATTCTGGGCCCAATATGCAATGATCTATTATATCATAAATTGTGATTTGAGAGAAAACTGATATAGTCAATTTACATAACACCTTTCGACTCAACGCCTGGACAGGCCAACGAAATTGATTAACTGTTCAAAGAAGAATTTTAATATTGGTAAAACTTTGATCAATTGCACGCATAAAGCGCCACCAAGATGATCAATGCCAACTGTCAATACAATCGTCATTACTTCGTCCAGGTGCAAACAAATGACGTAGACAAGTGCGAACAAGTATCAAGCAAAAGTTGCACACTATTGAAAATGTGACAATATATTATTAATTGTTAACAATGATTCAATACACTTTATTTTGCCCTTTTGACAGACTAATTATTTATTTGCTAGTTGGGAATGTGTATTGTGGGTTGATCTGAACGAAGAGCTATTCTGGGAAAAATATTAATGGTAGATTATAGTATACCATTTAATAAATTATAAAAACACATTATTTGATAAAACGGTATAAATTACAAAAATATAACAATTTATTTTTTAAATAGACAGCTGGCGGACGGTGAAAATTTTGCATCAGCACACCAAGAGTTAAAGGAAAATTAACTTTACTTCGGGCACACTGTACAGTGTACTTCTATCGGTTTATTTTTTCAGTGATTGTTGTAATAATAATCTACTTTTGGAAAGTACCACTAATAAGGAAGTTGAGTGAAAAATATTTTGACTTTTAAAAAATATGTTCATGTAGATCAAAAAATATCGATTCTAAATATATAAATATATTTCTATATTATTATTCTTAGAATTAGTTAAACATTCTTGAAAAAGCATTAAATAGCAATAAACTGAATACGCTCCACGATTGGTCGAAAGAATTCTGACGTCACATGTATTGTATCGTGGCTGTACGTAGAACGCGTCACCGCAAAGTCTATGGTGCATCTCTTTCTATTACATGAGAGATGGTCGGTTTAGATGAGAGAGGTGTATAGGCCAAACGTTTATTTGGGTTAAATCACAGCCGGTCGTGGAGTTAAAGCTTCCAAGTAAGTATATCAAATTATTAATTGTGTTCATTTGTACATTACGATAAATATAATACATTTTTACAGAATAAAATAAATATAATCATTGCGTATTCTACCCATCTGACATTTACCAGGTATATTTATTGATTTCGCATGACATGATAATTATTCTCTACTCATTATAATATATATTATAATGTGGTGATGGCTTTTAAATATTTCATCTTTTGTTTACCATATAATAAGGCACTGCTGAAAACCAGCTGCATTCCCGGAGAAACCCCTTTGTCAATAGGATCTATGTGAAAAAAATAGCTCCCATCTATTGTCAAATATATGTAGGTATTTGTTGTTATTATTATATGAAATGGATTTCTAAAGATACATATTCGTATAGTGCTTTATAATAATATGTTGTTTATTGCATCGCTTAGAAGTTTTTATTATTATACATGTCACATTACATGTGATACACTTCAGGCCGTTGCGCAGAAAAGTCTCACAGTGAACTGGGCTGTAAACCGTTATTTTACTTTTGGTCTTTACTTTTCTGCGCGGCGGTCCTGAATTGGCGCGGGGCACGTCAACAAATAGCGACAGCAATACCGTACCGGGCGGGAAAAGCAAATATTCTAACTTAAAATATTAATTTAACTATGAAATATTAATCAATTTTCTTTTTTTTTTAATAACATCAATTCTAATAGACGGTTAACATTGGTAAAAAAATTACTGGAATTCCTTATTGAAGAATTAAATTTTTTTCCATACAAAATGTTTAAGCGACGTGGTTTTCACAGTTTGAATGACGTCACACCCACACCCCGCCTCTTACCGCTCGGATTCCGCTCGTTTTGGCGGGCTTAATAAAATTCAAACTTTGAGAATTAATTTAACTATGAAAACAAACTTTAAAAAAAAAAAAAATACTTGTATTAAGTTTGAACTTGTATTAACATTGATAAAAAAAAAATGGACTCAACTTCCTTATTACTGAACACCGTTTCGTATTAGTGTTTAAATATTCTCTTGAACCGTAGCGCTTTTTTAAGAAATATTTTCTTTCCTTTCAACTATCATTATGTCTTAGCAATCTAATATTAATAAAAATGTAAATGTTCGTTTGTTAATAATCTTAAATCTCCCAAAGTTCTTCACTGATTGCTTTGAAATTTTGACACAACTTTGCATTCAAATACGCGCGTTTTTACATACCTATATTATATAGTCACCCGTGATAAAAACTAATTTTTTTTTTAAACAGCGCCATCTGTTGGGTATAAAAGCAAAATGCGCTATTGTTTCTCCATCTGCACAGAAAGACTGAGCCACAGCAACGCGTGGCGGGGTACAGCTAGTATTGAAATAAATGTTTCCAATTCCTAAGGTTTAACACACCATAGCATGTTTCACCTGAATGAATTTAATAATAATATCGTTGATTTTAGCCCTCTGAACCAAATGGGTCGACTATATAATCAGATAGAGTGTGCTGAAGTAGACATTTTCGTCGATAATTTATACAGATTCAGAAAAAAATTTCCGCTACTGCTCAAAATATATAGAGCTAATTATAATATACAGGGTGTATCGGTACGTACCCGACAAACTTTAACCAGCTTTTCCTTAGCACATTTGGAGTAAAAAATGTTATGGGCACTTTGCTGTCCGGTAACATTTTTTTTTCAATTAAAAACAAAAAATTATAAAAAAATCCACACTCCGTCACTGTCATTGGCATTGTTTCTCGTGTTCAACAGCTGTTATTAGCAAGTGTGTTCGCTCTTTCATACACACTAAATAATAATAGCTAAAAATGAGACGAATGGGGCCATGCCATTTCGTTGTGATCGTAAAAGCGCGCTAATGTAGGTACGTACGTATATTATTCAATGAAACTCGAATAAAATATTGCCAGATGGGTTTTCAAACTTTGACAAAGGATAAAACAGTGGTGGCATGTGGTGAAAATATGAATGAAAAAATTTTTATTAAAAAAAAATGTTACCGGACAGCAAAGTGCCCATAAAATATTTTACTCCAAATGTCCTAAGGAATAGCTGGTTAAAGTTTGTCGGGTACGTGCCGATACACCCTGTATAGGGTGTCCCAAGAAATAGTATCAAGTGAAAATCCAGAGGTAGAGCACCCCTAGGGCTGCCCAAATCAACCCATGTATGTTCCGCGATTTTTTGTAGGCCATGGAGATGAACGATGGCAGCGCCCTCCATGTCTACATTTTGTTGACAGTTTTTTTGTACAATGAAACGTAATGTAATAGTTCACCTATCTTGATCCCCACAACTGGCGTGGTGATGGCCAAGCCGCCCGAATTGGGAATCTTGGCACCGTAGAAGTCCCACACCCGTCCTCTGTAGACGTGCTCCGATTGGTTGGGCCCGCCAGCCGATGGCACGCGAGGGAACAGGGCCGCGTTGCCATACATGGACACGATGAGACCGTAGTTGCGGTGCACGTTGCCCGCCCCCAAGGTCGACAGGTACTGGTGGTCCAGGCGGTAAAGCAGGGTGGCTGGTATCTGAAATTAATATTATTATTTACAAAATTGAAAGCAAAAGCGAGCATCAATCACACATCACAATGTTCAGCTGCATTGTTTAGGAACAAAACAAAACACGCATTATTAAAATAGGTGAGTAGACAAACAGTTGGCCACCAGAATATTGGTTTGTTGTGTTTAGACCATTTTAACACACATAAATACATAAACGGCTATACTGCCTTTTATAAATAAACACATAATAGAGTACAAAGTAAGAAAATAATATTATTACATTATAGTAGTTTTAAACTTAAAAATAACATACAATTATTTTGTGTATCACAACCAAAAATAACAAAAAAAGAACAATGAGAAATATCATCATTTCATTTCAACATGTCCATATTGCGTATATAACGTTACATTATGGAAAAATAAGTTTTGAGTGCATGTTTATATTGCGCTAATTTTAAGAAATAAATGTCGCCGATGCTGGCATGTTCATTTCCCAAAATGTGTAATCGACTGATTGGTGAGTAATAATGTGATAATGGTGTGTTATTATAGTAGAACGGTAGAGTTAGTCTATTGTTAGCGCGACCAGGGCAATGAAATCGTATTAGTTCTATTAAATCAGGGGTATCCAGGACCGAGTGAATTATTTTATATAATATTAATAGATCACAGATTTTTCTGCGATCTGATAAATTTACGAGATTAGTCCAGTTCAATAAAAAATTATAGTCCACGGATTCTCTTGGAATACCTAATTTAAAATTAATATACCTAAGGTATCTATGCTGGACTTTTTCAATAGCTTGAATATGGATATTGTAATGTGGAGCCCAAATCGTAGAGTTATATTCCAAAATGCTTCTCACTAGCGTTATGTATAAAATGCGAATAGTATCAATGTTACAAAATTGTTTGGTTATTCTAATAAGAAATCCTAAAATTTTCATTGATCTATTAATAATATTAGTTATATGGCTAATAAATGTAAGTTTTGAGTTGAAAATAATACCTAGATCATTTATTGTTTCTACTGAGTTTAATATAATTTTGTCAAGATTGTATTCATAAATTGTCGGTTTCTTTATTTTATAAAATCTTATTATTTGACATTTACTAATGTTAAGTGCCAGTTTATTACATATACACCAATTAAACAAGTTGTTTAAATTTTTTTGTAAAATTATGCAATCAGAAATATTTTTAATTTTTTTATATAATTTTAGATCATCAGCAAATAACAGGATATCAACATTGGAAAAAACGTCTACAATGTCATTAATAAATAAAATAAACAGTATTGGTCCTAAATGGGAGCCCTGTGGCACACCACTTGTGGCAGAAAAGGCATCCGATATTACGTCATTTAACTTTACAAAAAGTTGCCTATTTGTTAAATAACTCTCTACCCATTTAAGAAAGTTCCCGGTTATACCCATACTCCTTAATTTATTTATCAGTATTTTATGACAAACTTTATCGAACGCCTTGCTGAAGTCAGTATATATCGAATCTACTTGACATTTATCTGCAAAGGCATTCGCTATAAAGTTTTCATATATTAGTAGATTTGTCAGAGTTGATCTATTCTTCATGAAACCGTGTTGAAACCTTGTTATAATCCCATTTAATTTAAAACTAATTTTATCCAAAATAATTTTTTCAAATAATTTTGGAATAGTTGACTGTATACACACAGGTCTATAGTTGCGTATATCGCATTTGTCACCTTTTTTAAATATGGGTGTGATGTAACTATTTTTCCATGCAATGGGAAAATATCCCGATGACAATGACATATTAAAAATTAAATAGAGGGGATACGACAAGGCATGTATACAGTGTTTCAATAGAATTGGTGGTATTTTGTCAGGACCCGAACTTTTTTTTATATCTAATTTGTTAAGATGGGTTTTAATTTCATTTATATCTATGTGAATGTTAGAAATTTGTAAATTGATGTTAGATGAAAAAAAAGGAATTTCACTATTATCAATTGTGTTGTCATATACATCTTTAAAAAATAAAGCAAATAAATTAACAATAGTTTCTGCATTATTTCCATTTATGCCATTATAATACATGCTAGCAGGTATGTCTATTTCATTTCTTTTTAATGACTTTGAGTACTTCCATAAAGTGTTGATGTCGTTATTTGCAATTGAATTTTCCACATTATTTAAGTATTCTTTGTAACAATTTTTAGAAAGATCGTGACATTGGCGTCGAATTGAATTGAATTGAATATAATCTTTAATTAATGTAATGTTTTTAGAAAAAGAAAAATGCAGAGTCATCATCACTTGGAAAGGTTGGTTCCGTTGTCACGGGAAGATAGAGATCCTGAGTTCGATTCCCAGTTGCGACCGTTACTTTTATATTTTCTGTGTCTTGTTCTGTCTCATGTTTCGTTTAGATTTATTAGTATCATCTTCTTCTTCAATGATTGATAAAAATTAATATAAATCAATATGAATAATGGGAACCCACTAAGGCGCAGCCTGTGCGTGGGTAATATATTTAAGTCATTATTTTATTGTACCTAGAAATAAACAAATTGTGGGCATATATTGAGCACTTCTTTTAGTCTGTAAAATGTGTATGTAAGATATCTTAATTTACAGACGGTATTATTAATTTGTGACTGCCAATTTAATTTTGTATCAATAACAATACCTAAATATTTAATCTTTTCAACTTTTCCGAGTTCAAAGCAAGATGAGCATATTTCTTGATTACAGTTAACATTATGTATTCTAATATTAAGGTTATTGGGGGGTTTATTTTTACTATTTTTAGAAAAGGTTAGGTAAAATGTTTTGTTATAGTTTAAGAAGAGTCTATTACTTTTTAGCCATGATGGGACATATGTAATACATTTTGTTGCCTTCAAAAAAGTTTCAGGCCAGGATTTTCCATTCACTATTATTACTGTATCATCAGCGTAAGATACAATTTTACCAGGAATTATAACATCACATAAATTGTTTATGTATATTAGAAAGAGAATTGGGCCAAGCACAGTTCCCTGTGGTACCCCATTTTTTATTCCTGTATCGGTACTATAAAAATCCCCTATTTTTGTTTTTTGCTTTCTGTCTTTGAGATAGCTAGTAAGAATTTTTAATGTATCACTTGTTAGGCTCTTTGGTACCAGAAGCACCCGATGCCCGCAAAGCTATCGCGCTTGATGGAGAACCTCTCCACTGCAAAGTTGTTATTCTAAGCAATCTGTACCTGAATGCCGGCCTCCAGGACTTTATCCCTAACGCCCAGCAGGGACGCGATGGTGGTGTTGGTGGTGGAGCAGTGCAGCGTGCGCTTGCTCTTGCCCTCCGAGCCGCCCGACTTGTTGGGCTCCGAGTACCAGAAGCACCCGATGCCCGCAAAGCTATCGCGCTTGATGGAGAACCTCTCCACTGCAAAGTTGTTATTCTAAGCAATCTGTACCTGAATGCCGGCCTCCAGGACTTTATCCCTAACGCCCAGCAGGGACGCGATGGTGGTGTTGGTGGTGGAGCAGTGCAGCGTGCGCTTGCTCTTGCCCTCCGAGCCGCCCGACTTGTTGGGCTCCGAGTACCAGAAGCACCCGATGCCCGCAAAGCTATCGCGCTTGATGGAGAACCTCTCCACTGCAAAGTTGTTATTCTAAGCAATCTGTACCTGAATGCCGGCCTCCAGGACTTTATCCCTAATGCCCAGCAGGGACGCGATGGTGGTGTTGGTGGTGGAGCAGTGCAGCGTGCGCTTGCTCTTGCCCTCCGAGCCGCCCGACTTGTTGGGCTCCGAGTACCAGAAGCACCCGATGCCCGCAAAGCTATCGCGCTTGATGGAGAACCTCTCCACTGCAAAGTTGTTATTCTAAGCAATCTGTACCTGAATGCCGGCCTCCAGGACTTTATCCCTAACGCCCAGCAGGGACGCGATGGTGGTGTTGGTGGTGGAGCAGTGCAGCGTGCGCTTGCTCTTGCCCTCCGAGCCGCCCGACTTGTTGGGCTCCGAGTACCAGAAGCACCCGATGCCCGCAAAGCTATCGCGCTTGATGGAGAACCTCTCCACTGCAAAGTTGTTATTCTAAGCAATCTGTACCTGAATGCCGGCCTCCAGGACTTTATCCCTAACGCCCAGCAGGGACGCGATGGTGGTGTTGGTGGTGGAGCAGTGCAGCGTGCGCTTGCTCTTGCCCTCCGAGCCGCCCGACTTGTTGGGCTCCGAGTACCAGAAGCACCCGATGCCCGCAAAGCTATCGCGCTTGATGGAGAACCTCTCCACTGCAAAGTTGTTATTCTAAGCAATCTGTACCTGAATGCCGGCCTCCAGGACTTTATCCCTAATGCCCAGCAGGGACGCGATGGTGGTGTTGGTGGTGGAGCAGTGCAGCGTGCGCTTGCTCTTGCCCTCCGAGCCGCCCGACTTGTTGGGCTCCGAGTACCAGAAGCACCCGATGCCCGCAAAGCTATCGCGCTTGATGGAAAACCTCTCCACTGCAAAGTTGTTATTCTAAGCAATCTGTACCTGAATGCCGGCCTCCAGGACTTTATCCCTAACGCCCAGCAGGGACGCGATGGTGGTGTTGGTGGTGGAGCAGTGCAGCGTGCGCTTGCTCTTGCCCTCTGAGCCGCCCGACTTGTTGGGCTCCGAGTACCAGAAGCACCCGATGCCCGCAAAGCTATCGCGCTTGATGGAAAACCTCTCCACTGCAAAGTTGTTATTCTAAGCAATCTGTACCTGAATGCCGGCCTCCAGGACTTTATCCCTAACGCCCAGCAGGGACGCGATGGTGGTGTTGGTGGTGGAGCAGTGCAGCGTGCGCTTGCTCTTGCCCTCTGAGCCGCCCGACTTGTTGGGCTCCGAGTACCAGAAGCACCCGATGCCCGCAAAGCTCTCGCGCTTGATGGAGAACCTCTCCACTGCAAAGTTTGCCTACCAAGAACAATTACTATAGGTTAGATTAGATGGTCACAGATGTAGCGCAAGGATAAAATTTCTTGAAATATGTGGTACAGCCACTCCTGGCCAGACAAAAACACACCACATAATACACTAGTGGAAAACGTCCCAGATGTTTATTCAAAATCTTGATTTTACTTGTTAAATTAAAGTAATACATAATACAAACAGGGTGTTCATTGAACTTTTTTATTATATTCCAAAATTGACACCCTCTCAAAAAGAATAAAATAATATGTATAAAACATGATTATTTTTCTCTTATTCCGCTTCACTCTTAATACGCAATATTTCACTTTCAAATAAATGGATTTAGCTTTATTAATTCAAATCATGATTTATTATGTCGTGGGAGACGGAAAAATATGCACTTTTAATTTTAATTTCGTTTATTAAGTCACTTACGCGATATGTCAATTAGTATGCGGCGCCGTTATGACGACGACTATGTTCATATCAAGAGTTGGATTATATTCATAATATCGTATTAGAATTAAATCACAAACCAGTCTACACAAACCTAGCGTAGCCCACAAACTACTTGAAAACTGGAATATAACTCTAAAGGGGATGCGAGCAGGCGTAAGGTTCCCCAACATTTATAGTAACTTTTAGTAATAATATAACTAAATTCAAGTATTAATTCAAAGTAAACATTCCATATGAGTCGTGTAATTTCTATACCCGCTATATCAACTTTCATTGATTTGGAGAAAACCGCAAAAAACTGTCACATCTCTAGCGTACATAAGTAAATGCATTACAATTTTTTATATAATGAATTGGAGTAATAAAATTTCGAAAAGCATTTATTTTTCTATATATGTCTAGCAATAATTAAGTAATTTCGATAAATAAAATGGATATAGCGGATTTTGATACTCACTTCGTGATTTTGAAAGTCAACTGAGGCGACATGGCGGGTTTAGAAACTCACGCGTAGATCATTTTGACACACGAGCGTGGCGTCAGAGCGGCGGCCATATTGTATTTTGGCAAAATAACTGCTTGTGATTCGTTGAATCCGATATAGCGGGTTTTGATAGTAACTTTCTGTATGATATAGCGGATTTGGTTTCTCACTCGCAGTTTAAACATGGTTTTTGGTCGCGATAAGGAGGGTTTTGAAACTCAATTTTAGGCTCCTCTTGTTGCTCGCAAAAATGTGAACAAGATGTCATACTCAGATCATTTTGTCAAAAAATCGGATATAGCGGGTATAGAAATTATAGGATTCATATTACCGTGAAGCGGAATTCGTAACCTTTACCAAAACATGTTATGTATAAATTCGTAAAGTGATATGAATAGATCACCTTATGTCCTCCCTGAACATTGCCGGTGTACTGGGAGATGTTCTCGACAGCAGCTATCAGCGATGAGCAGGCTCCGTAAAGACTCTCGGCGGTCCTCATCACTGCGGAGGGGAGGTTCATCACGGTGTTCACTATGTCCAGAAGGGCAGATCCTGGAAAATTATGAGCTCTTCTAAATTAACATCGACAGTATCAAAAATTTTGGAAAAGTTTTTTGAACACCTACTAGTTCGGAACACCCGCCCACAGTCCATAAATCCAAAAATGCATAAAAAATACTGGGTGTGTAGCGATGTTTATCAATTCCTTTTAAATAAAGCCTCTCTATCACTAAATTTTATGTTTTTAATTTTATTTTATGTTTAGGTACCTGCCTAATTTTTTTTTCTCTTTGTTTTATCTTATTTCCATTTTTATAATTTTTTACTTTATTTTATTGTTTTCCTGTTTTACTGCATTTCATGTAATATGGCAGACTGGGATTGCACTATCCTCCCAGTCCTGCTGGATTAAAACTTAAATAAATAATAAATAAACAACGTTATGTTATAATTTCAAAATAATAAAAAAAATTATTACATATTATGAAATTATCTTTTGATCCATCCAGTAGGTACACCGCTACACAAGCAAAATCCATTTAAAATGTTTACCCGTACATGCCATTAGTTCTCTAACTTAAATAAAATCTCCATAATACAAACAATTCATCTCCAACCGATCTCCAACCGTTTTCTAACCTCCCTGTTTCCCTCCAATAATCTTACACATCTGTCAAAAATTATTCCTACACCTTTTAAAAATAGAACATGAATAAAAATCTATTAAGAAAGTACTTTTACCCCATTTTATAATGATCTAGGTAGGGCTTTTTCACTAGAATAAAAGCATGTAAATTCCGCTTTTTAATTTTTTGAACACCAAATTTAATCTTCATATGTAGTCATCTTTTTGAGAGTTATACAATATAATATGCAAAATTTATATCTATATTCTATTCAAATACGATTTTTAGAATAACGTAAATTTCCTTACCGAGATCACTCTCGCTAGCCGCATACATCATATAGTTATTGACCGCCTTGGCTATGAAATTGACATCGTCGGGGTCGGTCAGGGCTCCGGTGGGCGGGGCGTTCTGCAGCACCAGCGAGTGTAGACGTTCGCAAGCTGTCACCACGCTGTCCTTGTACACACTCAGGTTAACCAGGGCAAACTGCTCCAACATCTGAAATCAAGATATGTTAGATGTAAGTCGCTGGCAAAAAGGATGTCTGTGTCCATGGCTTTTGATGCAGCGCAGGAGCCTTGTCACGATTCTCAACTAAAGAAGTCTATTGTATTTGTGAGATTACATCAGGCAGAGTTTCTCACATTTTTAGATGTACAAAAAAAAAATTCAAAGTGTATTCTAGAAAAATCATCGCTAATTTAACCTTTAGAATGGGAGTAAAAATATGCCGAGGTAAGGAGAGGGGTGGGGGAGTGCGAAATAAAACTCATAAAGTTGAACAAAATACTGAAATTTTTGAGTTTTTTGCATTTATGGGAATTTTTGATAGGCGTAGCCACTGAATAAATAATACAAGCTAGAAGTGTCTTCCATATTGTTTTGAAAGAATCCCACTGTAGCCAGCTTTTGGTGCTAACTCATTTAGCACACACGCTCTGACTCTCTAACACTGCCTGTTACCGTATAGCATCATTCCATTTGCCCAGGCACCGTCCTTTTTGTGACAGGGCTGGGACCAGTGGCGGCTCGTCTACTTAGGTCTTTTGGCCTCCCAAAATATGCTGCAATAGTATCAATATAAAAAAAAAAATGGATTTAACAAACTACCCGATTAGTAATTTATTTTTAATATTCGTGCATATTCGTACGGTAATAGCGAGTTCCAGTGCCATCTAGCGTCCAAATGGGAAGCTACAGTATGTACCTAGCGTGGGTCACATCAAGTTTTGTCCCCAAGCTATCTTCTTTCTCTTTACTTTACAGACAAAGGAGGTAAATACTATTATGTCTGACGTATGCTTAGTATCATACAAAATTTATTTTAAAGGTATTTTCGGTCATGACCGTGGTGAGATAGAGATATCTACGGCCTAAGATTATTAAGGTATTAGAGGGAGAAAATGTCAGTCTTAAGTTTTTGTGTTATAAATAATAGCCATCTTGAACTTGAATATTAGTTTTCGAAATTGTTTATCCATTGTTGACCTAATTTGCATGGAATAATTTATCGAAAGAAATCACAAGCAATTCATTGAATCATGACAAACGTATTCAAATAAAGTGAAAATTAGTTTATGTTACAAGAGAGAAAAATAAAGAGGTTAAAAACAAAAGTTATCCTTTTTAGCAGTGCATTTGTAGGTACTTTTGCTTTTTATTTTATTTATCGTTTCTTTACATTGTATCTTTTTTTTAAGTTATAATTTTTAACCTCACTAGGACAAGCCTGTGTTGAGGTTAATAATTTTACAAAATATTAAAAAAATAGTACAAAGATTATAAGAGATTTAAAATAGTACAAATATTAAAAAAAAAAATTCAAATATTAAGATAACAATATTGTTACATTGACGTTTCTGCGAATTGGATACCTACATGGTACCTATCAGCCTATTCATTACAATATAATGCTGTAAACATGTAGGGTGACCAAGATATTTAATTGCAATAAAAATGTAACAAACTATTATTTTTTTTTTTAAACAGAGAAGAAAGAAAGAGAGAAAAAAACATTTACATTAAAAAAAGAAAAGGATGAAAAAATTAACTTATTCAAAATATTATGCCACAATTTAAAAGGACAAAGATGAAAGAATATGTTGGAAATCCTCGGATGGCAGAAATAATTTAACATTCTTTTTAAATGTACACAAGGAATTTGACGATTTAATGTGATCTGGAAGGCTATTAAATAAAAGTGGAGCCTGGTACAAATAATGTCTCTGCCCAAATGAGGATTTAGGGTGAATTGCCATAAAGTTCAGACCAGAGCCAATTCTTGTAGTACGAATTTGTTGCGTTCTTTTAGCAGAACTAATATTGTTAAAAAATCTGCATAACGTTTGTAGGATAAATAGTTGTTTTAAATTCATGATATTACATTCCTTATAAAGTAACTGTGTAGGATATGTAAATTTTTTCTTATACATAACTTTGAGAATCAGTTTTTGGGCAATATTAAGTGGTTCTATTACAGTCTTCAGGCAGGAACCCCAGCACACTATATTATATGAAAGTAGGCACTGAATTATAGCAAAATACACTGTTTTTAATTTTTCCTTGTCTAGTACATGTCTGAGATCTTTAAAAATATAGATAAGTCTCCTAACTTTATTTACTAACATTTCGACATGATCATTCCACCTCAAAAATTTATCAATTTTTACCCCCAGGTATTTGAGGCTGTCTACACTTTCCAAGGGGTTGCAGTTACACGTTTGCACACAATTGTGAATAATCAAATTATGAGAGGTAGATGGCTGACTTTTATAAGAAATGCTAAAAGTGATGTATTTGGTTTTTTGTGTATTTAAAGTTAAAATATTATTACTCAGATAATTATTAACTATTCCTAAACCTGTATCACATTTTTCAAAAGTTTCACTCCAATTTTTACCCTCAAATATTAAGGCAGTGTCATCTGCAAAACTAACAATGTTACCTGGAATTTTTAGACTGCATAAATCGTTTATATAAATAAGAAATAATATTGGCCCGAGTACACTACCTTGTGGTACTCCAAATGAGATAGATTTACTATCGCTTAACATTTTATTTATTTCTACTTGCTGTGTTCTATCACTAAGGTAAGATCTGAACCAACCCATAGCTGTATTATCAATGCCTAAAGATAATAATTTCTTAAGAAGCAACTCGTGGGAAACCGTATCGAAGGCCTTTGATAAGTCTAAAAATACCGCTATAGCTTTGTTGCCATAGTCCAGTGCGTTTATAACTTTGGTCAATACCTTTAATATAGCATCACTCGTACTTCTGTTCTCTCTGAAACCAAATTGGCTGTCGGAGAGTATTTTGTATTTTTCTAAAAATGATACTAATCTTGACTTAGCCAGTCTTTCTATTATTTTTGAGAGAGTATTGAGCAAAGATATTGGTCTGTAATTATTAACATTTTCGTGATCTCCACCTTTGAAAAGAGGTATAATCTTGGCATTTTTACAATGGGAAGGAAATATGCCATTCTTAAAGCTAAGATTAACAATATGAGTTATAGGACCAGCTAACTCTTAAACATGCTGTTTATACACCATTATATTTAAGCCATCGATACCACAGGAAAAAGACATTTTTAATTCATTTATAACTTTAGTAACTTCAAAAATGTTAGTAGTTTTAAATTCAAAACTATCTCCTGTAACTTGAGTACCAGGTTTAAAATTGTTAACAAGATACATTTCGTTGGTTTTATTAGCACTGCACAAGTTTTTTGCGTATGTAGGACCAATATCACTGAAGAAGTTATTAACATGGTTGGTAATTATATGTGGATCCTCCTCCAATGAGATAGTTTTGTTATTGATTACTAATTTTTTTATGGACACTTGCTCCTTTTGAATATTTATGGCTTCCTTTATAATCTTCCACTGTTGCTTGTTATTACCGTTGACTTTATCCAGTTTCCTTCTGTAATACGTTTGCTTTGTATATTTTATAATTTTTGTACACCAGTTTCTGTATCTCTTATAATAAGCCAGCAGTTGAATATTATTAACCTCTCCTCGACATTTGTTGTGCAGTTTGTCGCGGGTTCTAAGGCATTTGATAATTCCATCATTTATCCAAGGTTTTAAGTATTTGATGTTATGTTTTACACTTTGTACCGACGAGCAACTTTCCACGTGCATTTTTAAACATTTTACGAAGTTTTCAGTAGCTGAATTAACATCTTGCGATGACAGGACTGACTGCCATGATTCTTCTTTTAATTTAGCCTTCAAAAGAATGTTATTTATGACGGTTTTGATTTTTTCATTTTCCTTTGCTATTTTCTTTTGTCTAAAGCTCATAAATCTCAGCAATACCGCATCATGATCTGTTATGTCAGTAGTGAAGACAGCTCCCTGTGGTTCAAATTTAGATTTTACCATAATGTGATCGATGCAACTTGAAGCAGTAGACGAAACTCTTGTAGGTGAAATTATAATAGGCTTTAAGCCGTGAAAAGCCAAAAGTGAGAGGTATTTTTGAGTTTTTATACTGTTCAAATCTAATGTATTAATATTTATATCACCACATAAAATGATTTCCTTATTTTGTATAGATGTAGAATCAAGTAGGACACTCAGTGATTCAAGGAAACTATCTATATGAGTCTGGGACGGAGATCTGTAAATGGCTATTAAACATATATTATTCGATATCTGCATTCTTAAGCAGTTTGCTCCAGGGAAAACAATTTCCTCAACAGTCGCCTGAACATTTTGTTTCACGTAGGCAACTACACCATCGTTTTGCAAATAGTTATTATTTGTATTGTAAACTGTGTATCCTGGGATGCTAGGTATATTGATCAAATTTTTTAGCCAAGCTTCTGTAAAAACTAATACCTCAGGACGATGTTCTATGCCATCAAGCATAGTTAAGGTTTCATCAAAGTTTTTACTTAAACTTCTAATGTTTAAACAAACTAAAGAAAAGTTTGAATGTTTCAAAAAATTTTTGCAAGTAAATGAATCTTTAATAGTTAAATTAGGTTCTGTATTGTCATCCAAATCAATGTTTTTTCCTAAATCAATGTCCATTTTTAATATATTAAATATTGTCGGTGCCTTTTACCATACAACTTCTAAATTCTATTGAGGTCATCTTCGTGTTTTATTTCTTTAATTTTTTTTCCTTCATCTTCTTTCATTAGAATTGATCCATTTTTAAACCAAATATATTTGTATTTTAATTCTCTTCCCTTTAATTTGGCTTTCCAAAGCAGTTCTTTAAAATAAGGAGATAGCGATTCTCCTAGGAATATCATTTTCTCACGGTTTGAGATCACCTTCTTGTTTGCCAATAATTTTGATCTTGTTTCTGGATTTCTAATTTTTAAGACTTTCATTGTTTACTTTTTAAGTCTACTGATAAAAAATGGACTAAGTTTGGAGTTAATACAAATTAAAATTAAAACTTTTAATAGGAAAAGATCTTTAAAAGAAAAAAATAAATAATTAGTTATGTGGGTAAATAAATTAAACAATATTGTACTACCGGTTTCAGAATAGGTTGCTACTGGCAAATTAATTACATGCATTGCCGTTTTTATAATATTCATTACACATTAGCAATATGTATTAACATTTCATATTATTTTTTTTTTCGATTGACATTCCACTTCTGAACCCCTGGAGCCGCCTCTGGCTGGGGCAACAAATTACCAGTGATACTGCTTGGCCAGGTGTACACACCCTTGTTGTCCATAGTCTCTGGAAATTACATTTGGGAGGGTGGTGGTGTTTGTATCACAGTAGTTACCTTAGTAGTCTCACTTTCGTAGGGGCAGGCTGAGGTGTTCAGCTGGGCCCACACCCCATCCTGCCCGCAGTTCCTGTAGGCCCAGGCACCGTCCTTGTTGTGACATGGCTGGGATACCAGGTTACCAGTGATACTGCTTGGCCAGGTGTACACACCCTTGTTGTCCATAGACTCTGGAAATTACATTTGGGAGGGTGGTGGTGTTTGTATCACAGTAGTTACCTTAGTAGTCTCACTTTCGTAGGGGCAGGCTGAGGTGTTCAGCTGGGCCCACACCCCATCCTGCCCGCAGTTCCTGTAGGCCCAGGCACCGTCCTTGTTGTGACATGGCTGGGATACCAGGTTACCAGTGATACTGCTTGGCCAGGTGTACACACCCTTGTTGTCCATAGACTCTGGAAATTACATTTGGGAGGGTGGTGGTGTTTGTATCACAGTAGTTACCTTAGTAGTCTCACTTTCGTAGGGGCAGGCTGAGGTGTTCAGCTGGGCCCACACCCCATCCTGCCCGCAGTTCCTGTAGGCCCAGGCACTATCCTTGTTGTGACATGGCTGGGATACCAGGTTACCAGTGATACTGCTTGGCCAGGTGTACACACCCTTGTTGTCCATAGACTCTGGAAATTACATTTGGGAGGGTGGTGGTGTTTGTATCACAGTAGTTACCTTAGTAGTCTCACTTTCGTAGGGGCAGGCTGAGGTGTTCAGCTGGGCCCACACCCCATCCTGCCCGCAGTTCCTGTAGGCCCAGGCACCGTCCTTGTTGTGACATGGCTGGGACACCAGGTTACCAGTGATACTGCTTGGCCAGGTGTACACACCCTTGTTGTCCATAGACTCTGAAAAATTGAAAACATATACAAATAGTAAATTTAACAAAAATTCAAATTACACTTATGCTATGGAAACAATATCGGGACCCATATGGAAAATCTTTAATTCACATAATCATTATTTTCAAACCTATAATTTGATAAAGATTGCTGATATACATAGTTGCCATTAACCCTTGGGATGACAGCGAATCCGTAGAGGATTTGCTGGGAACTTGCCTCGATTTTATGGTATTTTGAACCTTAATAGCAATTGTTCGGATTTCCGGGTGCTGTGATCAAATATGTTTTCAAAATTTGTATTACAAAATACGAAACCGTTTTGCGATATACTTTTATCTGACTGTTTTGAATCCGCTTCCCAAAATAGCAAGTATTTTTTATATTTTAATGATAAAAATCGACAGCATGTATTGGTTTGGCCTTGGAGATATAAAATTTTCATTACGGTGTTAGCAAATATAATTAGGTTTGAAACAAAAATTCAGTCAAAACAGTGGACTGCAAAGGGGGAACTGGCTCCAAAAAAAGCAAAAACTGTTTTCTCGGCTGGGAAAGTGAAGGCGACTGTTTTTTTGGGATAGTCATGGAGTTATCTTAATTGATTATCTTCATAAAGGAAAAACTATTACAGGAGCATACTACGAATCATTACTTGACAAGCTGAAGGCAGAAATTGCGGAAAAACGGCCAAATTTGCAGAAAAAGAAAATCCTGTTTCACCAAACAGTTGCCAAAAATCCACAAATTACGGTTTGAACTGCTTGACCATCTGCCTTACTCACCAGATCTAGCCCCAAGCGACTTATTTTTGTTCCCTAATCTAAAAACTGCGCTCGGAGGACAGAGATTTTTGTCAAATGAGGAGGCAATCACCTTTGTGAACAATTATTTTGCAGAGAAAAACGCCGAGTACTATTTGGACGGGTTAGAGAGATGGGAGCATCGCTGGGAGAAGTGTGTAGAGTTACGAGGAGACTATGTAGAAAAATAAATAAAAAACTTTAGAAAAAAATTCTTGTTACATTGTTAGATCGGAAACTTTTCAGACCACCCTCGTACATTCATAAATAAACACTACATTTCTCCTCCTAATGTGTGAAAAGCTAAAAGTGTTTTTAAAGCATTATTCAGATGTTATAATTACCTTGGATAGGACAATATTTGGTTACATTGGAGATGACCACAATGTCTATCTCTTCACTAAGATCCGTAGCATTATCCTTGGTATAGGTGCAGGTATAGGTTCCTGTGTGGTTGTTTGTAATCTCCGTTATAGTCAAGATGGTTTCTGCCTGTCCTTCCTCTAAAGGGTCCAGATTTGCAATTCTAAAAATGATACATAGTATTATGTAAATTAATAAACATATGCACTCCCTCTTTCTTATAAACAACGCAAGTAACAAAACAGAAGAACATACTAATGAAAAAAAAAATTAACCATTGATTTTATTGTATTACCAAAATCTACACTAGCAACAGCACTGACTGAAAAGTTAACCATGTCAAGCTGTACACATTTTATTCTCCTCAACTCGGATAATCAATATAAAATATTTACATTATTGGACATCTTTGTCTCTTTGCTCTCATTCATAAAAAGAACATAATTAATTATAATTTGTATTGTAATATGACTCTAGGTAGGAACTAAGTGCCTACATAAACTTATAAAATTTGAATTAACCTCTCAGACAAAGACTTTTATCTACTATGTGTTTCTTTGAGAAGTGTCAAAACGTGATAATTTTTGTGTTATTTACGAGTTTTGCTAAAAGCTTCATAACTCACGTTTTGGGAAACGTAGCCTCATTCTAAAAAATGTTTTGGAAAGATTATGAAACTCACTATCGAATTGTGTTGTTATACGTAAATATTTGCGTTTCTAAATATACATTTTATGAAAACGTCAAAACGTTAATAAATTATTTAGAAACGCAATAAATTATGAACGAACAAGATGACAGATTCAATCGGCTTAGATAATGCAACTCTACGTTCCATAGATATTCTTGAATACAGACGCGTAGCGTTATTCATTATCGATACTCTGTTTTTTAAATCATGGCAATCCGTATACTAGTGATGGAAATAAATCGATTTTTGTAAAATTTCGCGCGTTTACGTGAAAAGACGTTCTAATGTCTTGACCGCTATTATCATATTTACGTCTTTTGACGTTCTAATGTTCTGAGTGGTTAATACAAAAACGGGTTATATTCGTACTAATCGAACAAAAAATATAGCGCATCCTTGTTTTATGTTTTATAGCTAAAACAAAAGATGGCATTCAGAGAATATGTGTACAGCTGAAATAGCTTTTTTTTTTTGGTACAATATTTTTTACATTTCAGAGTTATCCAGTAATGTTGGCCTCACTGGGTGGCTTACCTGTGCTGAGGCTAATACAACAATATTTTCAATTAGGGAGGTATTAATTAACAGATTGGAACGTGTTACATAAAAAAATATAAAAATTTTAATACACGGCATGCCCTACTCTTGATTTTAGTTTCAAGCGAAAAACGAAACGCATAAGAAAAGGATAGCAATTCAAAGAATATGTGTGTATGGATGAAATAGCTGCATTATCAACACCCCGTCCCCCCGCTATAACTTCTATAAGCATCGTAGTAGAATACGAAGTACTGTCTCTATGGTTGGCTTTCCTACACTTATATTCCCTATCTCAAAAGCTAAAAGCTTTGAATAATTATATTTGTTTAAATTATAAGTGAAGTGAAAGAAACTCTATCAGATTTTTTTTCTGCACGAGAATGATTTTTGCACCTCTCAAAGCAGAGGAAGGCATTTCTTCCTAAAAAAAGAGCCCAGAGTGACGTGTTTGTGGCAGCTGGTGACAGCTTGTCTGACGAACAAACTTATGTGCTATACTAAATGCAGTAAATTTTTTTATTATTTTTTACATTGGCTCCACACAGGAGGCACTGAGGATTGTCAGGAGGCACTGTCATCTTTGAGGATGATGTGTGGAGGGTCTTTTTAGGAAGGAAGGATGGGAAGTTCTGGGAAAGAAAAAGGTACGAGGGGTGAGTAGGAATCTGGGGGTCAGCATGTCCAGGAGTGACGGACGTTTGAATCCATCCATCCCACTGCGGTGCAAGGCGATGTTCCGAGAGAGTCCTGTTGGAGAGGTCAAAAGGTCTCCCTCAACCAGTATCTCCCGATCCGGCCTGCCACACAGTTGGTGAACAGACGCATCCGCCGCCAAGACCTGGACAAACCTCACCCCATGAAAAAACCTTCAATCACCAAACGTAGCAAACCGCTTCCCCAAGTACCTATGGCAAAGGTGTTGGTTATCCAATAAATGGTTACTGGAGCGGCGGTACACATATTTATCTCTCAAATTGAAATCTCAAGTATGTCCACTGGA
Organism: Hesperophylax consimilis; assembly: GCF_061612785.1. Taxonomy (NCBI): domain Eukaryota; kingdom Metazoa; phylum Arthropoda; class Insecta; order Trichoptera; family Limnephilidae; genus Hesperophylax; species Hesperophylax consimilis. Next base: position 7,602,529 of record NC_142846.1, read on the forward strand.
CCTTTTTTTTTTTTTTTTTTTTTTTTTTTATATTTACTCCACACAGGAGGCCCTGAAGAAAATAATTTCCCTCAGGGCCTATGTCATCTTTGGGGATGCTGTGTGGAGGGTCTTTTTGTGGAGAGGAAGGAGTGAACATGGGTCTTGAAGAGTCCCATGTTGTAGGAGGGAGGAAACACAGAGGCCGGCAGTTCATTCCACAGCCGAGCTGTTGAACTTAAGAACGAATCATAGAAGCGACCCGTTCTCATGTGACAAGTGTCAACTGTGTACAAATGTTGGGCGCGCGTTTGGCGTGTATCCCGACTACGCACCGGTGCCGAAGGGATCAATGACGCTAGTTCCTCAGAGCATCTTCCATTGTAATACCGATAGAACAAGGACAGCATACCTACCTGACGCCTGTGCTCTAAAGATTGCAGTCCGTTTGTTAAGATTGGGGAATCTATCAAACGGACCGCCCGTTTCTGCACAGAGTCAAGGGTTTTTTTCAGGTATTTTGGGGCTCCAGACCAGAGATGGCTGCCAAATTCGACAGTAGGGCGCACTTGCGATTTGTACAGGGTGAGCAGTTGTGTACTATTAAAGTATCTGCGGGCCCTGTACAGTACGCCCAGCTTCTGAGAGGCCAACTTTACTCTAGCTTCGATGGAGCCCTCGTACCTGAGCTGGTCACTTATAGTTACACCAAGCATATCAATGGAAGGCCTGTTCGGAAGATTGCTTCCGTTGAAGGAGACTAGATTATCATTTGGATCCCTTTTAGACGTAATCAGACAGGATTGGGTCTTTGAAACATTAAATTCGACGAGATTATTTTTACCCCAGGAGGAAATACTCTCGAGATAACCGTCCATTCTCTGCTTCAAAGCCCTCCGAGCCGTTGGAGTTTGTGTGCCCTTTGGGGGCTTGTCAAACAAAAAGCTATCATGAACTGTACTGTCATCCGCGTAACAATGAATCGGTGCACATGTCAAAAGGTCATTGATGTGCAACAAAAACAAAGTCGGAGACAGAACCGATCCCTGTGGGACGCCAGCATTTATGGAGTGCGAGGAAGAGGTGAAACCGTCAGCAACCGCCTGAATCGACCTATCCCTTAAAAAGTCAGCAATCCACGTACACAGGGATGCGGGAAGTCCGTAAGAATGCAATTTGTTGACAAGTCCTCGGTGCCAGACCCGGTCAAAGGCCTTGGATATGTCTAGTGCGACCGTTTGGGTCTCACCGTGACGTTCCAGGCACCGCCCCCAAACATGCGTCACATACTCGAGAAGATCACCGCACGAGCGGTTCCGCCGGAATCCGTATTGACGGTCGTTGATAATTTTGTTCTTCTCGAGGTATGTGAGCAGTTTGTCGTTGATCACACGTTCCATCACTTTGGACAGAACTGATGTGATCGCTATGGGGCGGTAGTTGGCCGGGTTGGAGCGGTCACCTTTCTTGGGAATAGGGTGAATTACCGCTTTTTTCCAACCAGAGGGCACAGTGCCACACTTCAGGGACATTTTGAAAAGCTTTGTCAAAACTGGAACTATTTCCGCAGCACACCTCTGCAATACCAGGGCAGGTATTCCATCAGGTCCACTAGCTTTGTTAACATCGAGCCCCCGTATGACGTGGAGTACATCCCGATGCCGGATCCTCAGCTTTTTCATATAGAAGCCGCAGTGAGGAACCGACGGCGGAACAGCACCCCCGTCGTCGAGGGTCGAGTTTTCCGCAAACATTTTCCCTAAAAGGTTTGCCTTTTCGGTGGCGGTGTTTGCTAGTGAGCCGTCAGGTCTGGTAAGAGGTGGCAAACTGGGTTTGCAAAAATTTCGACCTATTGAGCCCGCAAGCGACCAGAATGCTCTGCTGCCATGCGGGCAGGCAGCCAGCTTTTTGCTGATCTGCAGGTCGTGTTCGAATTTTGACCTATTGATGATTCTCTTGCATTCCTTTGCCGATTTGTTGTATGCTGATCTGCTTTCGGGCGTTCGAGATGTGTTGTAGGCTCGGTAAGCCGCGTTTTTTCGTCGAACTGCTTCGGAGCATTGTCGACTGAACCACGGCTTGGAGCCCACACCAGTTTCTTTAGTAGTCGATTGTATGAAGCCATCCATCGCCAAATTGATGACTTCACCAATCTCCTGGGCACATCTTGAAGGGTCCGAAGTCCGAAAACAAACAGCTGACCACGGAAAAGCATTGAAATGGGCCCGCATACCGAACCAATCTGCTGACCTATAGTGCCACACTTTTCTCCTCAGCCTCTCATTGGTTGGTCTGAGGCTAACGGGGATTGATGTCGTCACTAGGCAGTGGTCAGATGATCCCAGAGGCGCTGTGACGTCAATCTTATAACCGTGTGGCACAGTAGTTAAGAATAGGTCTAACAGATTGGAGCGGTGAGTCTGGACATCAGGAACCCTTGTAGGCTCCTGAACCAATTGCTCTAATCCGTAGCAAATGGCAAAGGATTCCGCCTGTCGGCCAGCCGAGTCCGTTGGGCCTGAGAACTTCAACCATGGTTCGTTATGAACGTTGAAGTCCCCCAGAACAACAAACTCGGCCGAAGGGTAGCGGGGCAAGAGATCATCAATAGTATCGCTCAAATGTTTGAAGAGCTCGGAAGTGTCTGATTCGCTATGGTTCGGTGAGCGGTATAGACATGCGTAGAATCTTGCCGTACTGGCAAGATTGACGCGCACCCACATTACGTCGAATCTGGAGTTTTCCAGACTCAATAGTCGCACACAGTTGACGTCAGCTCGACTATAGAGGCAGACTCCTCCTTTCAGTCGGAATTTGCTTGCGAGGGTAAAGCCCGGGCAGTCCAGATAGGAGGAGTCTGGCGGCTCGGCTATCTGAGTTTCGGATAGGAAAAGAAGGTTGGGACGTTGGGACAAAAGATAGTGATGGACGGAATTTAAATTTGTGTGCAGGCCGCGAATGTTGGCAAAATTTACCAACAGTTTTGGCCCGCACCGGGGACGCCTGCTACTCGCCGCTGTAAAGATGTTATGTTTGTTTTTATGTATATTCATGATTTTAATTTTTTTTTTTTTGTTTTTTTTTGTTTTTAAGGGTATGAAGTGAAAGGAAGGTCTGGAATGGAAAGGTGTGAGGGGTGGGTAGGAATATGGGGTTCAGGCTGTCCAGGAGTGATGAGCGTTTGGTTCCAGCCCACCCACTGCGGTGCTAGGCGATAGGCTGGGAGAGTCCGGCTGGAGAGGGCATCCAATGCGCCCCAAACGCTGCTGCTGGGTCCCCTCCGGTCACGAACCGGCACAACAGCAGTGGCGGGGTTTTTTCACTCGCTGATGGGGCAGCCCACCCTTAGTCGTGAGCCTGAGGGTCGGGCCCCTGTACTATCGAGCGGCCCGGACAGCGGTAACCGGTTGTAAAGGGTCTCCCTCAACCAGCATCTCCCAACCGGCCCGCCACGCAGAAGGTGGGCCGACGCACCCGCCACCAAGACCTGGGCAAACCTTAACCCATGAACCCGGGCACCCCTGCTAAGTCACCAAACGTAGCGAACCACTTGGGGTGACCTGTGGCAGAGGTGTTGGTCATCCAATAAATGGTTCCCAGGGCGGCGGTACCCATTCCCGCCTACCAAATTGAGGACCTAGTTCGGTGCAACCATGTACGTTGTTTCAGTAACCTATTCTCTTTTAATTCATCTAAGCTTAAACTAGTGTTCTGGCTATTAAGGCGATGCACTATGTAGTAATGCAAAATCATGTGTTTTTGGTTTGAAAATTTGTTCACCTAGAAATGTTTCAGATGCTTTAATTAAATACTGCGAGTAGAATACATCTTTGCCTTTGAAATAATCGAGTATTTTTTAGATAAGTCTTTTTATAAGCCCAGAAAAAAATAATGTATAAGGTCTATGAAAACTGCTCTAAAGTTCAAAATCTCCTACTTACAAACCCTTTTTCGGTTGTGATTTTATTGTATAATGTGGCAAATTAAATTATTTATAAAATGATAGGAAAAAAATTAAATATTTATGCCTGAACATCCACAAAATAAAATAAAAGGCACTTTTTGGCCATGATTTTTTCTTGCATAAATCAAAACAGGCAGATGGTGTTAAGCGGGAATTTAAACCTTATCGCCATCTACGTAAGGGGTGTTATTGATGGCGGCTTGATTTAAACTTATTACACGATGTAGTGCATCGCCTTAAGATAAACATTATGAATATGGCTTTACCTGAAGTGTTCTGTATCAACGGTTGTGTTGGGTAGAGACCATGTGAGGTTGTAGATCATCTTTATGGTGGAAAATGGAGCTTTGCACCTCAATGTGAGAGAGTCACCTTGAAATACAACCTAATAACAAAATAGTACAAAAATAAAATAACAAATTATTCATTAATCGACAAATCAGGAAATATTTGAAGGTGAGGAAATGTCCAAAGCTGGAAGCCAGAAGGCTCATGAAGCAGAAGAAGGAACAGAATCAGGATTGATTTTAAATTACCTGTCCATTCTCCGGTTGCAGCAGTAGCGCATTGACCAGCGTGGTGGGACGGCCGCACTGCGCCAGGTCCAGCAGCGAGCGTATCTTCTTGACGCTATGCCTGAGAAGGGGGGGCGGGCGAGCGCAGCGGGGGTTCCCCGTGAGTCGCACGGAGGCGCTGCGCGACCACTCGGCTATCCACAGCAGGGCACAGTCGCAGACCAGAGGGTTGGCACTCAAGTCGCTAAGGTGTTATACATCATTACTAGATGTCAGATTATATTTACAAACAAAATGGCAAAATAGGAAATTTGAAAAATATTTTGCATTCTTCCTGTTTGAAATTTTTAATTTCATTAGGTGGAAATTCTGAAGAAAAAAGACCAGTTAGTGAGGTGGGAGGTGGCCAGTGAAATTCTGAAGGAAAAGGACCAGTTAGTGAGGTGGGAGGTGGCCAGTGAAATTCTGAAGGAAAAGGACCAGTTAGTGAGGTGGGAGGTGGCCAGTGAAATTCTGAAGGAAAAGGACCAGTTAGTGAGGTGGGAGGTGACCAGTGAAATTCTGAAGGAAAAGGACCAGTTAGTGAGGTGGGAGGTGGCCAGTGAAATTCTGAATGAAATGGACCAGTTAGTGAGGTGAGAGATGGCCAGTGAAATTCTGAAGGAAAAGGACGAGTTAGTGAGGTGAGAGATGGCCAGTGAAATTCTGAATGAAATGGACCAGTTAGTGAGGTGAGAGATGGCCAGTGAAATTCTGAAGGAAAAGGACGAGTTAGTGAGGTGAGAGATGGCCAGTGAAATTCTGAATGAAATGGACCAGTTAGTGAGGTGAGAGATGGCCAGTGAAATTCTGAATGAAATGGACCAGTTAGTGAGGTGAGAGATGGCCAGTGAAATTCTGAAGGAAAAGGACGAGTTAGTGAGGTGAGAGATGGCCAGTGAAATTCTGAATGAAATGGACCAGTTAGTGAGGTGAGAGATGGCCAGTGAAATTCTGAAGGGAAAGGACTAGTTAGTGAGGTGGGAGGTGGCCAGTGAAATTCTGAAGGGAAAGGACGAGTTAGTGAGGTGGGAGGTGGCCAGTGAAATTCAGTTTGCATATTTAGTTTATATTTGTAGAATAAAATATTAACTGAACTGACAGAAATATCAAACTATTACAAGCAATAATTAGTCACCTGAAATATCAATACAAATTGAAAATATCTCCTGAGTAAAAATAATATTTCAGGCGACTAATTATTGCTTATAATAATTTGTTATCCTTTGTGCTATGCATAAAACCTTGTCTTATAAACATTAGTTTCCTATTTAAAAAAATGACTGATATATGTTCATAAATATTAATGAAAAAAACTTCAAAGATGCAGTAATGATCAAAAGAAGCTCAAATATGCACTAACGACCAAAAGGGCTCAAATATACAAATGCATATAATCCAATGTCTATCATTACACATTTACATTGACTGTAAATAGTAAAAATTTACATTGGGATATCATTCAACTATTAACATATTACACAGTATATCCCTTGGCAACAAGAATAGGGGTAACCAAAATATATGAAATTTCTAACCTACATATATATCAGCATAGTGAATTTATTCAATTATTTTATTAAAAATAGTACAAAAATATGTACAATGGATACATACTTATGTGCTAATATAAACATCACATAATACAGGGTGTCCATAAAGGAATGTCCCAGTTTCAATGGCATATCATAACAGTTTAATTTAGACTATTTACAACAAATCATACATCAAATTGAAGGTAAAATAACCTGGTTTTTCTTACAAATCTCTTCAATATTTGCACCTTTAGCTAAGTGGCACACATCCAATCTAAAGTCCAATTCTTCCTACACTTTGGTTAACAAGTCTGGAGTAATGGAAGCAATAGCCTCTTCAAGTCTGTATTTCAACTCTGGCAAATCATTAGGTAGCGGCGGAACGTAGACACGATCTTTTGTGAAGCCCAAAGGAAAAAATCCCATGGCGTTATCTCAGGTGAACGTGGAGGCCAGCGAAAAAGAGATCTGGCGTCTCGACCATTACGACCAATCCAACGGTCAGGGACGTTCAACCACACTCGTACAAAGAGATTTCAATGGGGAGTAGCTTCATCGTGTTGCCAAATAAAGTTTACAGGTTAACCCTCTACTAATTGGGGAAAGAGCCATTCTTTCAACATATCCAGATAAACCACCACTGTTAACTTTACATCAGGACACAGCACAGAACACATTTAATTTCGGGGAATCTCTTTTTGTTCTACAAGTTCATGAGGATGTTCTGATCCCCAGATCCGAACAGGGTATTTACCTCCCCACCTAGATGAAAATTTGACTCATCACTGAACACCACAACTAGGTTAGTTTACCTTCAATTTGATGCATAATTTGATGAAAATAGTCTAAATTAAATTGTTATAATACGCCATTGAAACTGGGACATTCTTTTATGGACACCCTGTATAATATATATAGCAAATAAAGTTACAAATTAAGTACAGTATTTAATAACAAATTGTCGTCATCAAATTCCAATTGTCTGTCCAGTATTAACACATTGTCGCAGGGATACGGCATTTGCCATTTTTCGCGGACTGTCGGTCAACTGCGGGACACGGCAAATGCCGTTTTTGTCGACTGTCGGGTTTTGGCGGGAAACGGCACTATACGGGTTTGTTATCAGCGTGAAATAAAACGCCTTGTAGGGTAATTTCCTACCTGGGTGCTAGGCGACAGTCTGTCCACGTTATTTGAGACGCCTTGTCCGGATTGGCTAGTGTGCCGCTTGTAAAGGCGTCGCCAGAAATCTAGAGCTTTTATGCGATATCAATCTCCAGTTTAGTTTGAGTCATTTCACGTATTGGACTATTTTTTATACCGCTCGCACTGTTTTGTTTACTGTTTGGTATTTTATTATTTGAATATATTAGCATTGTATAGGACTTTATCCCTACAAAAATGTCTTTACAAGCCAATGATAGTGACGATGAAGTGTACTTATAGTGTGCACTTATAGTGTGTGATGGATTATCAACATATAAAGTGTACTGATTCCTTGAAAGAATAAATACTATGATTCATAAGTGGAATGGGCTCTTCAATTAGGCGAGGCAACCGCAAAAGACTCTTTTTTGACAAGAAGCAATTAAACTTATGAGTTATTGAGTGTTCGCCTTCGGCCTTAGGCGACACTGTTCAATATTTACGCGATCAGATTTCACACATCCAGCGATTGTAGAATTGCGGGCATGGCAAATATATATTATTATTGATTATATAACTATATGATATGAATAAACATAATATCTTTTACATGGAATTTTCAAATATTGAATATTGAATGCTATTTACTGAATTAATATCAGGTTTTTATATTCAGCTTTGAAATGTGCTGAAATTATGATGTAATCAAAGCAATTATAATTTATTTTTGATGATCAAATGTCATATATGATTTCTTTGAAAATTTCAATCGAAAATATTATTTGGTTTAGAAATTGTGTCAATTTTAAGAAAGCGATATATTTTTGCGCTAATCGCGAAAAACACCCGCTATAGGCTAGAGTCTATTTTTTGAAGCGCCCGACTACAATGTGTTAAGTGTGACGCCATTGATGCAGAGAAGGATTAGTGATAATGAAATATTAATAATTTGGCTTACATCTGTTTCAGATTATAAAGCTGATGAAATGTATTTTCGGCCATTGTAGCTATCTGATTTTGGTTCAGGAGGAGTCGCTCCAACTTCCCCAGGCCATTGAAGACCTCCATGTACAGCGACTGGATGGAGTTGCTGGACAGGTCCAGCCGCAGCAGATTGGTGAGGTTGGAGAATACATCCGGCTCTATGAGGGTTATCTGGTTGTGACTGAGATCTCTGGAAACACAAATATTGGACAATTCAATAATAATTAAAACACCCAAACTTCTTCTTTCGTATGGGGGAGGGGTCAGAGGGGGACATGCCGGGGAATGAATGGAGCGGGCATTCGTTGACCACATGTTCGGTGGTCTGTACCGCACCACATTCACACATCACCGACTCTTTAAGGCCCCATCTGTGCATCATGTGGGCACAGCGGCTATGGGAGCACCTTAACCTATTGATGACAGACCAGGTTTTGCGAGGCAATGAGAACCCAGGCTGTCTCTCGGTTGGGTCCTGTATGAGATGGGCATTTCACACGTTCCCATCTATCTTCTTGGGTGAGACATAATCGGAAGGGCCTCTCTCCTTCCGCCCAGAAGGGTTTTCGGGACTTCAAGCGGCATGCCGGGTGAGAGACAACATCTTCGTGCAAAGATATTGCGCTTTTAACACCCAAACTAAACAGCTGCTAATGCATTTATTATACAGGGTTTTCCAATAAGAGGTGTCATTTTGATATTCAATCGAAAAAGATCAATGGTTTCGTTGCTTGTGTGGCATGTAGCGCCGTCTTGTTGAAAGTAAACGTTGTCCAAATCAATACCATCCAATTCCGGCCATAAAAAATCATTAATCATCTCTCGATAGCGCAACCCATTCACCGTAAATGTTGCTCAAGCCTCATTTTCGAAAAAGTAACGTCCAATGACTCCGCCGGACCATAAACCGCACCAAACAGTCACACTTTGAGGATAGAGAGGCTTTTCAACAATAACTCTTGGGTTTTCCGAGCCCCAGATGTGACAATTTTGCTTGTTGACGAAGCCACCGAAGTGGAAATGGACCTCATCACTCAAGATGATTTGCATTTGATTCACTCAAGTGAATTTTAATAATTTCAATGCGTTGTTGAAGCGTGTATCATTCCATTTTTATTAATGGCGTAGTTTCTACTTGTCAAATGTCAAAAATGACACCTTCAAAAATGACAGCTTCAAAAATAACATCTACCGAAATAGCGGGCTATTCAAAATAACACCTCTTATTGGAAAACCCTGTATTACTTGTGCAATCTTTTTAATATGGCCACAAGAGTCGCTTCTGAATTTGAAGGGTGTGTCAATGACGTTACAATACATTTAGACTTGCTATTGTCTCACAAACTCAAGCCAAATAAGAAACATTCTTATGCTTCCAGTAAATTCTTAATTCAAAGGTTGTTCATGTATGACAAAGACAAAAATTCATAGAAAAAGATAGCGGACGGCATTTTCATATTTGCATCGAATACTACATTCTACATCACGGGTGAGACTGAGATAACAAACTACGCTTTCTCGCTTACCCTATAAGACGAACATGAAATAAGATACGAGACGACCTACTGTTATTAGGTTGTCCTTCTCGTACTTATGTGTTGCTACGTTAGCTATCTCACTTTCTCTAATGGCGCTGAAATCTTTAGGAAATAATTATATTTTTTATAATAATAAAATAATTTGTGTGTATTTACAAATGAAATCTTATTCCTTCGCATTTACTAGTGTTTGTCGAGTAATGAAAAAAAATTCTTATCACCCATGAGGACATCTTGGCACTTTTTCAATGCAATTTACTCAGAGGTAGCATACGATCTTAAGCGACGTGAGGAAGTTTAGTACTAAAACTACGAATCCGAAAGCACTACAATTGACTTACTTTTGGCTCTGCACCTTGAGATTTGGACAGCCTGTATGTACATATTCTAATATTAATTGTTGGTGTGGGTTTAATTACTGAGGACGGGTTGTTTCGGAGAATTTGAACAATTGGACTTACAACACACAAATCTTAACATAAACAGCATACTGTACTATCAACAGTTATAATGTGAACAATGTGACCTAAACAAATTTATATCGTAGAAGGTAGTTAAACCAACATTGGTACACTTGTCAAATTCTGCTGCATGCAAAGGCTGTTTAAAAAACAACACTTGATTTCAACATAAATATCGAATGGAGATAACTATTGAAGTCGGGGGTTTAAGTAAACATGCACATAATAGGTTTTTAGGGTTTAGTTAATCAAACTTTAATCCATCTTTTACCATCTCCCACCATATAAATAGTTATTTCTTGTAGTAATTAATTTGAAACCAAGTGCTGTTTATATATCTTTGTGTATCAAGCATGCAGCAATAGATACAGAATTCGACAATATTAATAAAAAAAGTTTGGTATGGCTTTTATTCAGCAGAGAATGGCTGATGATATACTCCATACAATAATAATGGTAGGATTCTTACAATTTTTGCAGTTGAGGTAAATACAACTCCTTGGACAGTGTTGTGATAGAATTTTCAGACAGATTCCTGAAAAATAATAATATTTTTGTTTACATACAAGTTGTGTGAAATATGTCAGTATTTTCAATGTTATAAATTGGCGAGTACTTACAGGTTAACTACAAGGGATGCAATTTTTGACAGATCTATTTCTTTTAATTCAGTAATAATAGTTTCAGGGCTTCCACACTTCAGTTTAATCGATTCTATATTATCGACATTAGAATTGGTAACGTCTGTTGTTCTGCTGCTTTTGCAGACACACAGTGATGGACAGTATTGGTCTGCTGATACCAAAGTAAGCGCTATACAGACAACTATTGGTAAAACACTACCAAGTATTGAAAACATCTTCAAATCAGATTTGAAACACTTGAATCTTTATATTACACACATTCCAGCGATTCCTCTCGGGAATATAAGCAAATTGATATCATATAAACAAATCCCATGTCGAAGTCATGCACTTCTCTCATCTTCAATATCCAATACCATTACATTTTCACTTCGTATTGTCATTTTATAAGATTACAGATTAGTTTATGTAAACATAAAAATGTATTTAAGTCACTATTCGACGCTCGACGCTCAAAATAGGAATTTGAGGTCCTAACATTTTTTTATCATAAACAAGAGTTGACGGATCGAATTTTTTTCAATGACAACACCCAAACAACATTTTAATTGTCTATTTTATGCACGGTAAAATAATCTTTAATACACAATGCGTGTAAGTCTTTTATCACTTGAAAAAAAAATTCCAGTGAGATGGCATATTTTGGAATCACTTCTAGCCGCTGTTATAATATCGAATCTTCTCGTCAAAAAGCCCTTAAAATCAGTTTTCATAAGGGCTATTATTGTTTACAAAAAGGATTAGCAATGTTACCAGTCTTAATTTTAATTATCTTAAAACAAGGCCTACCCATAAATACTGTGAAGTTGCAAGTAGGAATTTTAGCCTGTCGTCCGTTCGGAAAAAATATGCCGTGCAAATACATGAAATACCTTGTCCTAACGTTAGATTCTAAACCCACTTAACTCCACCACATTCAAGACAAACTCAAATCCGCCACCTGTGCCCTACACGCCATTTACCCCATGATGTGCAAAAACAGCATACTAGTAATAAAAAATAAATTATCCCATACATAAGACCCGTATTCACTTACGAGGCCCCCATTTGGGGCTGGGAAACGATAAGAATAGCTCTCAGAGTTCCCGGTTGGATAAGAATATCTCAAATTCACAAAAATTCGTGCTGAAAGAATTCTTCAAAAACAAGCTAAACTTTTTTACTTCTGCATTTGTAACCATAAAAACAATTATATTTAAACTCGCCCGGTATGACGAAAGTGTGCGAACAAAACAAATGAAAAGCCAAAACAAATCCTCTGGAAGGATTTTAAAAAAGCAGCCATCACCCGCAGTACTAACAACTAATGCAATTATTTTTTTTTAATATTGTAAAGGAGCTTGAGCTTGTAAACCAAGCTTCTATTTTGATTCCATTAAAGTCAAAGTAGTCTGTCGACCTACTGGTTTGGTAATGGTAAGGTTTTCAATTTGGGAATTTGGGCAGTTTTGGGTATCGCTGCCCTGGGAACCATTTATTGGATAACCAACACCCCTGCCATAGGTCACCCAATGTGGTTCGCTACGTTTGGTAACTTAGCGGGTGACTTTTTGACTTTTTGAATAAATGGCATACAGAGCTCCGGGCCAATAAGGCCCCTTTCTCTTTCAACATGAGTTATAAATGGTTGTGGGAGGAGATTTGTTTAGTTTTTGTGAAAAAATTTTTTTGCAATAGAATGGCTGCAGAGGGGGGGAAGATTTGACGAAAGATTTTAGTGGTTGTTGGGAGAATGATGAGTGTTGACTGTGGAGTTTTGGATTTGGATGGAGCTGAGGAGTGAATTGACGTGGGCGACGAGACGGCTGTTTATTTCAAGCGCTGATCTCAGTTGGGCGGCCGCGTTGGACAGGGCCAGGATGATTTGAGGGGTTAGAGTTGTGAGGTGTGGTGAAGAGGGAGGGGCGGCAGAGACGTGGGAGAATAGGGGGGGGTGGGGTGGACGCGGGGGTCCGGGGGATGGGTTGAAGTGACAGGGGGGGGTAGGGGGGAAATGTAGGTTCGTGAGCGAGGGTGTGGCGACAGGGGGGGGGGGCTCGACGGAACTGTTGAGAGAGTGAGGTGGTAGGGGGGAGGGTAGGGGGGAATTGGACGTTCGGGAGCGAGAGTGTGGTTTGTCTTCAGGCAGTTTGTAAGAGTGGTGGTCGATGTTGCGTTCGAGGAGGATTGGGATGATGCGTTGGAGGTCGCGGGCGGATTTGGGGTGGATAGAGATAAACTTCGCTTGGTTTTTAGCGAAGAAGTCTATCCCTTTGTCGGTGAGGGTTCTCTCGAGTGAGGCCCATCCCGATTTGGAATGGAGCACCACTGGAGGGATCTTTTCGGTCAAAACGACCACCCGGGGGGTGTTTGGGGGGGTCGAGGAGTCTTGGGGGGGGTTACAAGTGAAGAGGGGGATTGGGGGGGGATAAATGGGGATTGGGGGGGGATAAATGGGGATTGGGGGAGGAGCTTAGCGGGTGTGTCTAGGTTCACCTACTGCGTGGCAGGTCGGATTGGGGAGAAGTAAGGTTTTCAATTTGGGAAGCTGTTTTGGGTATCGCCGCCCCGGGAACCATTTATTGGATAACCAACAACCCTGCTATAGGCCACTCCAAGTGGTTCGCTACGTTTGGTGACTTAGCGGGGGCGCCCGGGTTCATGGTGTTTGTTTAGATCCTTTTACCCACCTACTGCGTGGCAGGTCGGATCTGGAGAAACTAGTTGAGGTAGACCTCTTTATTTCTAAAGCCGAAATTTCTCTTGACCCATCGCTTGACAAATTGCAGCGAGAGGGATGGATTCATACATCCATCACTTCTGAACACATTGACCTCCAGATTACTACCCGCTCGTTTGTTCCCCTTTCCCTGATTGGCTGGTCTATCAAATTGAATGTCCATGTTGGTAACATAATCTTACATCAGGTCTATAAGATTGATTCATTTTATAAAAGATCCATTTTCTAGTGTATTCAGGTCCAAAGATTTTTCGTAAAATTTACACTCAAAGAGTACTCTCTAAGTTTCATCCTTTTGAAATTTATAAGCTTCATAAAATCCCACAACCATATTTTGACAACTTGTCCTATTTTCGTTTTATAAATTACCTACAAGTTCTTTTAAAAACAGAGAATGACCCGCAACGCCTGGATGGGAGTCAAACCTTTTGGACACTTTGGACCACTCGGCGAACTAAGTACCTAACTTGTAACGAAGTGATTATCGGTCAATGCCTTGCGATAATCAATTGCAGTGATATATTATGCAACCGATCGAATTGATTGAAATCAAAGCAGGGCTAACAAACGTTTACGACACCTAAAATTACAGGTCGTTTACAACAAAAACATGATGTAAAAATTGACATTGAATACGACAAAGTAAGATAGGTTACAGATTACAGAAATATAAGTTCGTCGCTGATAATATTGCCCGTGTTTTGGCGGCACTTGGGCAAGTAAGAAGTACCTACCTATATAAAAGTGAAAGTAAAACCTTGGTTTTGTAGATCAAGTTTATCAATCTTTTCCGAGTTCTCGCATTTTTCTGAAGGACCTTGATACTATTTATTTTTTTCCTATTTAGGAACTCATTAGTTTGTTTCATATAGGTACCAGCGTTGCTGGTTGTTATCCTTAGGAGATAGACATATACAATTTCGGATTGATATTTCCGTATTACATTATGTTGATGTATCTCTTCGATTTTCCACGCTTTTTATAAATATAATATGCATGTATTATATATATGTATAAACATTTCGGAAGAAATTTTCTATATGATAGTGAACACCCCATCAAAATCCGTTGCATAGTTTAGAAGAACTAAGCGCCCAAACAGACAGACGCGACTTTGTTTTATACATTTAAAGCGGTTTAGTCTGATACCTATGACCTAAGGTAGGTAGAAAAATATATTTTCTACGAACCTTGCCCATGACCTATGTTTTATTCACAATAAAAAATGATAGTGTACAAGGGATAGGTACAGTAGATAGGTAGGTTGTTTCACAGAATTTGAATAATAATTCATCCGATTTCAAAGAAAAAATTCAAGCTTTGTGAAAGTTATATTCAAGTTCTGTTATCATCTCATCGTGGGCCGATTGTTTCACGTTACTTTGATAATAACATAACTTGAATTGGACTTTCACAGAACTTGAATTTTAACTTAGAAATTTGATGAACTATTGTTCAAATTCTGTGGAACAACCGGTCCCAAGGAAGTACTTATATAGTTTATCGATGTATGTACTGTGCAAAGTATTGATAGCATATCGTTGAAAAGGGCTTGATTTATATAATACGTCATAGATGAATTCCATTGATTTACTTTACAAAATACTTCCTACTTAGGTAACCTTTGAAAAAATATACCCTCGAACTTTTGGTTCGAGGTTAACAACTCCTGGTATTTACTTGTCTCGGTGCGTAAGTGAAAAGTAGCAGCATTTCGAGCAACACAGTAAAACAAGAGCCAGCAAATTTATAATTATTTCGACCGCGCCGAGAACACCGGGTTTTACGTTTATATAATTTATTATTACCGCCATTCGAGACGGGTGACAAAATGAGAACGCACCGGTGCTTGCTGCTCATCACGGGCGAAAATAATAATAATAATAATAATATTTGTAATACAAATTTTCAAGTTTCCAACCCTGATGGAACACGTACTTCTTGCGACTTGGAAATTTTGACAGTTGATGGGTGAGACTTTTTATTTGTTTACTAAAATAATTATGATATTTAAAATAATCAACATTCAACAAAGATATCTCATCGCTGTTTATTTCAGTGTTATGTGTTAATATTGTGTCCATATTTGAAATTGTTGAGCCCTTCCAAAAACGTCATGGGTTATTTATTATTGTCCATAAATTAGCGGTGTCTGGAATAACCTATAAGACATTTGTGAATATTATATTATAATTATTATTGTTTTATTACCAGTAGTATAATGGCCACTCGAAAAAGGAGTGGGTCTGGTTCGAAGCGGCAGTTGAAGGAAAAGGTTGTACAAATATACGAGTCTTATTTTCGTGGCGAAGATTTGACAGCCAACAATGCGACATTTTGGGACGAATTGTTTTTGTTGAAGCCAAAAGTTGCACAACTTGAAGCGGAGATTCAAAAACTGACGCCAGAACAGATCAACAGCTTGAAAGAAAATATTAATGTCCTATTTGCAAAATGTGTCGACACGCTAGGACAAGAACACCAGTTAAGGTCAGTAAATTTAATTACAGTATAATCCACGTCTTCTCCTACAAATAAGTTAAAACATGGCAGACTGATTTCAATAGATTAGAGTCAACAGTTTTGCAATTGAGTCAATAGTCAATGGAACATGTTTATATTATTTGAGCTGTCATTAGATAGAAACTTGCGGTTGTACTATCAACCAAGTAAACAGGTTGCTTTGGCAACGTCAAACTTCAGATTAATTATAAGTCTGCAAACAATTACTGTTAAATGACGTAAATAAGTTAATTTGTTGAACTTATTTACTTATGAGTGTATATAAAACATTCTGTAAAACATATTTCTCTTCATATTTAATAGTGTGATGTCTTAACCATACAGTGGTCATACTGGTCATGCCTCCAGATGCATCGTGACTTGGTTGTACATAGTTCATTTGCAATCCATTTTATAAATGCCAATATTGGAATGAAAACACTGTTTCTATCAATATCATTACAATACATCTAGACATGTTATTGTCTCACAAAATTAAAACAAAATATGGCAAGTACCGAACACACTTGCGTTTTCAGTAAATTCCTAATTCAAATATTCTTTGTGATGTCGAAGATAGGCATTCAACAAATGTTTGTGTGTGAATGAGATGGCCGTGCACTTACTCCCTTACACCAAGACCAATATGGAACACTATATGAGCGCCCTACTGCCAGTAGGCTATCCTTCTTATACTTATGTGTTGCTACGCTCGCTTTCTCACTTTCTCTAATGGCATTTGAAATCTTTGGGAAACAATCCAAATAATGGGGTATATTCAAAAACTATGAATACTGTTAAAAATGTGTGGAAGATTTAGGACGGGTTGTTTCGGAGAATTTGAACAATTCATCAAATTTCAATATTTTAGGTTCTGTGAAAGTCCTATTCGAGTTCTGTTATTATATCATTATAGGCTAGTTGCTTGACTGAACTGATATAATAACAGAACTTGAAAAATCTTTCACAGAACTTGAAAATTGACTTTGAATTTTGAAAAATTGCTAAAATTCTTGAAGCAACCCGTCCTTAAATTTTATTTTTCTGATTATGTTTATTGTACTAAAAGTATGTAATTTTAATATTATCATTCATAATTATTGATTTCAAAAATGATCTAAAATCACATATTCCGAAACGGTTCCAACTGGTTACAACATCATTATGATATGGTAGAAAACGCCACTTTCTGATAAGACGGCTGTCACCAATGTTGCCCGTCGTGAAGTCAATGCCGCCATATTCACCAATAAAACTGAACATGTCATTTTGGCAGCAAATCGAAAATGGTATATTTTAAATTGTTGTAGAAAATTTATAAGTCAACATAAAAATAAAATAAAAACACCGTCATTATCGCAATTTATTTCTTATGTATTTTATAATAAGCCATTTGCGTGTATTTTTTAATAAAATGTTATTCTTTGGTTTTTACCAGTGGCGGCTCGTGATTAAGATTTTCAGGAAATTTCAGTTTGGCCGTGCGCCGCACGCATTTCCTGAAACTCTTCATACAAAAAATCAAACTTTCAAAAAAAATAAATATCGTTTTCAGCTACAACAACATCAATAATGCCATTTTTGTAATATTAGCACTCTAGTACACCCAAAAGTCACCAGCCGCTACTGATTTTTAATAGTGTAATGTAGTTACCATGTAATGGAAACACTTTCACATTACATACGAAGGCATTTTGGCACTCATTTACGCAATTTGGTTAGAGATAGAACATAACCTCATGCGACGCGTAACAGTTAAGTACTAAAAGTACTAAATTGAAAGTACGACAATTACCGTATCTTTTGCTTGCCATTTTGTGATCTCTACAACGTGTCTATATGTTTTATAATGTCATTGTTTACTGTATAATACTATAACGATTATCATTTCTATAAAAAAAAACTACATAGGCCTACTCATTTAGCTAAGAGTTGAAAGATTGCATGTTAAATTTCCACAAAATATCAATATTTCATTATATATTTATCAAACAACCACCGGAGAATATTGTGAATAGTAATTCACAATGTTGAAATAATATTTTATTTTAAGATTTTTAATTACGAATTCTATCAACAAAAATATTTCTAATGTTATAGAATCTTTTCTAAAATATGAAAAGAATGTTGATGGATTTCGTATTGTATCAATAGCAGAATCCCACAAATGTATAATTATGCTCTTGATAAATCTTGATCAATTTCTTGGTTCCGATTTCATATATTCCTACGAGGGACAGATCGGCTCGGTCCACTGTGCGTCTGTCTCATAAGTAGTAGTTATTTGTAAATACATAGGTGTGTTCATCTAACAAACACGCATTCTTAGAACATTCTAGGTACAGTAGGCAGAAATGCAGCTACACTCTACACTACACTCTGTAGAGCTAAAAGAATATGTGCTCGCTCGACAAAAACATTTACATCAAGAGAATTTCTCGGGAGTAGGGAAGTGGAAACATTCGCTCGGTTGGTATAAATCTGGCTTTACAATAGATAAAAGTATGTTTAAATGATTGTTTTTGATTCTTTTAGGATTGTGTATTCCCTGCAGACCCTCAGCGCCCTGGTGAACGCCATGTACAGGAAGCTGTCAAATGATGCAGGCAATGATATCGTCAGTGTCATGATCGGAACGGATACCTCCAAAGAAACCATGCACAAGTTCCTCGACTACTGCAATGGATTCTTGTTGGGTAAACAAATTAATTTTAAATATTCTGTATTCTTAAAATGGTTCCTCAATAATCAGTATCTTCATCGGCCTGTATTGAATTTTGCTGCAACACGACAGCCTAGATAGTGTAGTGGTTATCTTGTGGTTCTAGGTTTGTTCCTTATTGTAATGCATTAACTTCTTGATCACTAATGCTAAATTTTCATCTTGCGCCAGCTGATTCTATTTATGTAATAACTTACTTATTTTTTGCAAAATTATGTTTTTGTAAATTGCACCATCTTACCAAACAATGTGTTTATAAAAATAGTATATAATCTACCATAAGTAGTTTCCCCAGAATAGCTAGTTATTTTTTAAAATTTATTTATGTCTATTCTTGAATACACATTTTACTAATGATTACAGTGGTTTATATTGTAGTACAGAGAAAAAAGTACAGAAAAAAGGTATAAAAAAATAAAGAACATAGGTTGATATAGGTAAAACTGTGTGTAGGTGATATTGTATGTTACGTGAACACCTCACTAGGAGAACTTGTGCTGAGGTGTTAACGTGTTTGTGATTAAGGGTGACAGGTAGGTGTTGTGGTGGAAAGTTATTTTTTTTTTTTTTCACAGACATATTGAAGCATGAAAACACACATTTATATGTGAGTGTATGCATTTTTGGATAATTCTCGAAGAATGTGTATAATATTTAATTTTACTTATTATATTTTGGTTATGTTTGGTTTGGAATTATAAACTTTTGAATAAAGTGAATATCTTGATTTTTTATCCAGGCTACGATATGTTTTTTGAGAAAGTTTGTAGTCAATAATTGTTTCAAAGTAATGGGCATACTGTTAAAAAGTTTGGTTGCGTAGTATTGAAAGTGTCTTTGTCCGTGTGTGGTGTGTCCGGAATGTTCAGTGTTTTATTTGTTGAGGACCTGGTTTTTATTATGGCTTTTGCTTGATTTGTAATATGGAGATTATTATGGATGAGGTGTAGGAGAGCAGTTTTGGCGTAAAGTTGTCTTATTGACATGACGTCTAGTGTTTTGAAGATTTTAAGAAGTCTGTGTAGAATGGTACTTGCAGACTTGAGTTTTATTATTGCCTTTTGAACTTTTTGAATTGGGTCAATTGTTGTGTTTGTAGCGCTTCCCCAAGCTAATACTCCATAAGAGGCAATGGATTGACACAGTGCAAAATATATTGATCTAAGTATTGTTAGTGGGAAAATGTTTTTGATGGATTTTATTAGGTTGAAAACTCGTTTTAGTTTATTAGTAATGAAAGTAATGTGTTCAGTTATACAGGGTGTATCGGCACGTACCCGACAAACTTTAACCAGCTATTCCTTAGCATATTTGGAGTAAAAAATCTTATGTGCACTTTGCTGTCCGGTAACATTTTTTTTTTAATAAAAAATTTACTATTCATATTTTCACCACATGTCACCACTGTTTTATCCTTTGTCAAATTTTGAAAACCCATCTGGCAAATATTTTATTCGAATTCCGTTGAATAATGCACGTGTGTACCTATATTGGCGCACTTTTACAATCACAACGAAATGGCACGGCACCATTCGTCTCATTTTTAACTATTATTATTTAGTGTGTGCGAAAGAGCGAAGACGCTTTTTGACATACTTGCTTATAACAGCTGTTGAACACGAAACGCAATGCCAATGACAGTGATGTAGTGTGGAAATTTTAATTTTTTTTGTTTTTAATTGAAAAAAAAAATGCTACCGGACAGCAAAGTGCCAATAACATTTTTTATTCCAAATGTGCTAAGGAATAGCTGGTTAAAGTTTGTCGGGTTAGTGCCGATACACCCTGTATTTGGAGAATTCATTTTTTAATAGTATTCTTAACTCTTTAGGCCTCAGTCACATTCTGTCGGACGGTCGGAGTTTACGTATTTTGTAACTAAAATTACTGATAATGTTAAAATATATAAAAACGCATCTATTTTATTGACTCTTCACAGGCCAAGATGCCAAACAAAACTTCTGTAACCAAGTGGATCTTCCAACGACCCCAAGATTTTTCTGTCTTATGGGCTTGTAACCTATAGAAATCGCAATTATTCAGTCCATTATTAATGGTAACTTATGTATTTGCGCAGGAATACGTAAAATGCTAAAATGATATACCTTCTGTCTACTTTACTCCGCACTCATAAATCATGTCTGTCCTCTTTCCGGTTTGCTGATTTCCCCTTTGAAAATAAATAGAGTGTCTCTCTGATCCAGGTCAAAATGATTATTCAATTATCCCCACTTTGAACAAGGTTAGCAGGGATCCTGCAGTATTATATAGAGCAGGATCACAAAGATATTTAAAGGAGAAATAAAGATTAACAATCTTTGTAATATTTCAAAATTATTTTGTATTCTTTTGTCTTGCAGAATGAATGTAAGTTATTACACTCTATCACTATCACCTTATATAATGAAGACTTTAGCTGATAGAATGGCCCTTGATCAAATGCTTATGACTGAATAGTTGTGTTAACTGTATTAATTTGTAATTGTGTATTTATTTTACACATTACTCGGAGCAATATTGATAAATTTCCTTTTTCAAATGTGTTTTCTTCGGACAGAAATATCTACATTTTTTTTTATTTTTTTTTGATTGTCAGCTATTTTTATTCTTTCCTTATTTTCTAAATCTTCAAGGTTAATTCCCACTTATTTAAATTAAATTCTTCTTCAGCCATGATTTCAGAAGAATTTGTAGAAGAAATTCGAAAAAAGGTGATTTTCCTCTCACCATTATTTATTAATTATCTCCCAGAGAATTCACTTCACCCTGAGATATCACAAATTATAGTGTATAATAAAAATAATCGTTTGTTTTTCCTTTGCTTTTGAACCTTTCTAGATATCCTATTTTAAAATATTGTTATTTTCCTTTTAGGTGATGCACCAGACAGTTTAAAAACACATGTCATGAAATTGTTACTAGTCATAGCAACAGGAAAAGAAGACGTCAGTGATAACCCACTCCTCGAATTCTTCATGATTACTTCCTTATTCGAGTCATTAATTAAACTCCTCTCCACTACGGCTGAAAGACAAGTCCATGGTAAGCAATAATACATTATACAAATAATAATAATTCTTCATAATACAAGTGTTTTGTATTTTGTATTGCAATGTAAATAATTATAACTGTAATATTTATTATTTTTAAGTATCGTGATAAGATCTGAATAGGTGTTGAATACCTTCAGTGAAATCAAACATGTTGATAAAAAATGTATGAACTGGCATGGTAAGCAAACATTTGAAGTCAATTTATAGGGTGCTTATTATGAATGCTCGAAGCAAGGCAATAAGTCGTCTTTTTTTTTTGTAAAAGACACTGTGAACCGTGATTTATTACTAAATTAATAGTCAGATTGGTTGTTCTGGAATGGTATGGTAGAAAGTTTGCTTATTATGAATGCTCGAAGCAAGGCAATAAGTCGTCTTTTTTTTTTGTAAAAGACACTGTGAACCATGATTTATTACTAAATTAATAGTCAGATTGGTTGTTCTGGAATGGTATGGTAGAAAGTTTTGGATATTACCAACAAAATAGGAAACATGCCATTCGGTCTGCAGATATTACTTCATATTTTTGGGTTTCCCCAAGGCTCCAAACTCGGTCCCCTGCAATATTTGTAAGCAATATTGAAAGGGTTATGGTTCATTTGAGATTTTTGTTGTATGCAAGCACGCATTTGTAGAAAGACTGTTACTATCACTATCAAATGCATGAAAAAAACATCACATCATTATAATTATCATCTAAAAACTTAGGGCCAGTTGTGTGACTTTCTACTGGTGAGAAACCTAAATTGTATCTTTTTTTCTCATATTGTTAAATTGAATTATTTTTTGTTTTTTCAGGTCATGATGCAGTTCTGTTATTGACGTTATTAGTTAATTATAAAAAGGATGAAGCTGCAAATCCTTACATCGTGAAGCTGTCGATTTTGGATGATGAATTGTCTTTAAATGGGTACGTAATTTTCTTTTATTGTGTCACAAGAATCTGTGAGGCTGTAGAAAATGGAGAAAGTGTGGAGATGAGGGAAGTGTAAGACTGGGCTATTGAGTTCTAGTTACTAAATAAAGATAAAGCCATTTCAAGGATTTTTCACTTCTGAACAAAAGCACCGAGAGTTCTATTTTCCTCCACTTCCCTTTCTCTCCTTCCATTTTCTTCCAACCCATCCCCAATTGGAAGTGACACTGTCTTACCGAATTCGGTCTGTGTAACGGTGTTGACAAATGGCTACTTATTTTTTTTTCTTAATTTTCATCTACTCTTTGCATAAATATTTGTGAAAAATTGAATAAATATTATGTTTCTACATTTTAATGAAGAACGCAATAAGATGTTATTTACTGGGGTGATGTATGATAATGTACCAGGATTTTCTGAGTCGCAGTTGAACACACACATGGTTTCAGTTGTTTGTATAATGATTGTTAAAAATCAACAAGAGTTATGAGGAATGAAGGTCGCACCAGGCACAATAATTGAATGTCAAATTCCCAACTCTAAAACCAAACTTTGGAAAAATACAAAGGCAGATTAAATTATTAATGTCGCAATAAAAAATTATTCATTCAACATAGTGACATTCGCTCTGATTCTGAGTTCTTGATGTCATAATATTGAATGGGATTAATGAAGGTTAAATTTAATGAGATAATGATTAACCGAATGCGGGTATTACACATTGATATTTTTATCATAGAAATGAGAAGGTTTTGTTTGAAATGCCCCTCAATGACATCACTTTTCATGCTATCTGTAAATTAAAACTGAAAAAAGGTTTTGCAATGAACTTAAAAATATAGTAGATAATTTTTAACAAAGACCAAGAACCATAAATAAACCACTCACTAGATCGATATCTTCGGGCTTTTTGTATGAAACAAATTGGTCCTAAAAAACTATAGATATGCCAATATACATATATTAATACTCAGTTTCTTTGTTTTTATTTGGTCGCTTAAAATTAGGCGAAAATCGACCACTTGACCCCTAAGTCACATAGGACACAAGGTTCGTTTTGGCGTGAAAGTAGCAAAAAAGTTGCCTTTCATTTGTTTCAGGCTTCAAGCGAAAGTAGACCGAGACGCCTCTCTGCGGGCATAAAACCCGGGGTTCAATTTGGCGTGGAAAACTCGAAATACCGTGTAATCCGGTTTTTGTATGAAAATGTTTACTAATTTTTTCGTTCGGGATAATTTGTCGACAAAAATTTGAGTAGCATCTAGCGGCGGAAACTGGAAGCGCTCGCGGCGCTATACGAAAGGGCGCATTTCTCTCTCCGGCCGCCAGGTTCGCCCGACAAGCAAAAAAATGATTTAATCGGGAGAGCTTCGCGAAGTCACGTGGTCTAGCGAAAACTACGCGGTATGCTTTTTTTATAAAATCGACACGCTCAACTTGATGATTGCAATCCGCAGCAAATACGCCGTCCGCCTTTAATATTATCGAAAAAATTCATCCTCCGAAGGTTAAGGAACGTTATTCAGCCGTCCCACAGATGGCGTTCGGTTCAAAATGTGTCACAGTAACCGGCCAAACTTTTGACATTTGCTATTTTAACAAAAAATGCCAACAATCGGGCTTTTGGTTAGTCAGAGATAATAGCCGATCGTAGACAAGCAGCGAAATGTTGTGAATTCAAAGAAACAATAAAAACTGTGTAGGTACTTACTTGGCAGTATATTTTTAAAAATCGATAGTGCTTTTGAACGAAATAAAATAAAGTTCGGTAAAAATAATTTGACACGGATACCGTCGCCCCGTAGTGAAAAACTACATCAATAGCGTCACGCAAATTTTTCATTTCTACCAGGAGCGCAGAAATTGGAAGAGGTTAGCCTGGGATCCATTCATATTTAAAGTTTTCATGTGTTTATTTTTTAACGAGTAGGTGCCTAATTGCGTTATGTCAATATTTTTTCGGTAAATTTTTAATAGTAGGTGCAGGTACCTACACAGATGGTACCGGGTAGAGGTCCTAGGTAGGCAGGTACTGAGAGCGTGTTTTAGCCCGTTTTCTAGGTAAGGTCCGTTGTATTGTAATAAAAAGTATGGATTTAAAATTTTAAAAAAAACGACAAAATCTGTGCAGGTACTTACTTTGGTAGTTTATCTTCTGAAAAATCGATAATTCTTTTGAACGAAATAAAATAAAGTTTTGTAAAAATAATTTTGCACTGGTACCGTCGCCGTAGTGAAAAACTACAACATTAGCGTCACGCAAATTTATAAATTGTACCAAGTAGTAGTAGTAGCAGTAGTAGGGTAGTGGTAGTGGTAGTGGTAGTGGTATGGAAGTGGTAGTGGTAGTGGTATGGTTGTGGTATGGTAGTGGTAATGGTATGGTAGTGGTATGGTAGTGGTAGTGGTAGTGGTATGGTAGTGGTAGTGGTACTGGTGGTGGTAGTGGTATGGTAGTGGTACTGGTAGTGGTACTGGTAGTGGTAGTGGTATGGTAGTGGTAGTGGTATGGTAGTGGTATGGTAGTGGTAGTGGTACTGGTACTGGTAGTGGTATGGTAGTGGTAGTGGTATGGTAATGGTAGTGGTAGTGGTATGGTAGTGGTATGGTAGTGGTATGGTAGTGGTAGTGGTACTGGTAGTGGTATGGTTGTGGTATGGTAGTGGTAATGGTATGGTAGTGGTATGGTAGTGGTAGTGGTATGGTAGTGGTAGTGGTACTGGTGGTGGTAGTGGTATGGTAGTGGTACTGGTAGTGGTACTGGTAGTGGTAGTGGTATGGTAGTGGTAGTGGTATGGTAGTGGTATGGTAGTGGTAGTGGTAGTGGTACTGGTATGGTAGTGGTAGTGGTATGGTAATGGTAGTGGTAGTGGTATGGTAGTGGTATGGTAGTGGTAGTGGTAGTGGTACTGGTAGTCGTACTGGTAGTGGTAGTGGTACTGGTAGTGGTACTGGTAGTGGTAGTGGTAGTGGTACTGGTAGTGGTAGTGGTATGGTAGTGGTAGTGGTAGTGGTATGGTAGTGGTAGTGGTAGTGGTAGTGGTACTGGTAGTGGTAGTGGTATGGTAGTGGTAGTGGTAGTGGTAGTGGTATGGTAGTGGTAGTGGTATGGTAGTGGTAGTGGTATGGTAGTGGTATGGTAGTGGTAGTGGTAGAGGTAGTGGTAGTGGTAGTGGTAGTGGTAGTGGAAGTGGTAGTGGTAGTGGTATGGTAGTGGTAGTGGTAGTAGTAGTGGCAATATTTTTTTCCTAAATAAAACTCGCTGGGACTTTGGCGAGTGTCGGTGACAAAAACCGTACATACGATATGGGTATCAAATTACGCGTCTCGACTTACAAAATTCGAATGGCTCAGTGAAAAAATGATCAGAAAGCTCCTTGGCTCTTTTTTTTTCTCAAAATATTCATTTATTTTATAAAATTTTGTAGTCCCACACCCTCGCCTCATCTACATTCAAATACTACACCACGCACAACATTTTTCCCATTAGTTTCGGGCAAATAGCAAAAGTGTCGAAACACACTCTTCGCTTCATCCACATTAACACCAAATTACAATTTATTTTTTATTTTTCACATCCACTTAGTCGATTATTTTTACCCATTAGTTGCCTGCAACGGGCAAAAAGCTAGTATAGACATTAAAATTCTCATTTGGAGCCTACTTATTTTACCATACACCAATGAAAAACTCTGTAAGTTTATTCCATAGACTTTCAGAGTTTTTCATTGGTGGATATAGTTAGGCAATCATATGTCGTCACAATATTTCGGTTCCAATTTTCAATCTGAATTATACCCCCTGCCAAGAACTATTCTGTAGAGCAGTGTTGCTTGTGTAAAAAATATTACATTCAGGTTTATTTTTAAATGAGTGTAGCCTGTAAAATAAATCAATATTTGTTATTATTCCAGATACGGGCAAGTGATTACTTCTGCACTTGGAGGCTTCTGTTCCCGCTACGGTCACGAGGGAGAGGGTGGTGGAGGTGGCGGGGGAGGTTGGCTCTCCTCCCTGACCTCTATGGTGGGAGGGATGTTTCTCAGTGGGGAGGATGCGCCTGGGGGCAGGACACATCACATTAGGTAAGAATTATGTATTTAAAACAATCACCTTTACGAGATTTTGTAAATTTTTTATTAATTATATGAAAAGACTTTTTTTAACTAGCTGTACCCCTCCACGCATTGCTGTGGCTCAGTCTGTGTGTGCAGATAGAGAAACAATATCGCGTTTTACTTTTACCTCCAACAGATGCTGTTTTTCAAAAAAAGTATGTTTGTCCAATAGATGGCGCTGTTTTTCAAAAAAGCATATTGTTTCCTGTCACAGGTCTATATAATATAGGTATAAATAAACACACATAGTCGAATGCAACGTTGTGTCATAATTTCAAAGCAATCTGTGAAGAACTTTTGGATATTTAAGATTTTGAACAAACGAACATTTACACATTTATTTATATAGATAATAAAATGCACAAAGCACATCCCTGAATATCCAGTAATATGTAAGTTATTTTATATCGCTACACAAATTGATATAACAGTATTAGTCAGCTTTGTTATGCGAAACACAAACTCAAACCTTGCGTAGAAAAGTCCCACAATGGGTTGTGTTGCAAACCGCTAACGTACTTTAGCGAAATTTACTTGTTTGTGGAAGGTCTCGTTATTTCAATGTTCGCCCGCTGGCGATCGATGCACGAATTGTGTCGACTTTTATTCAAGACACGCTGGAAGTCTCCAGTTCCGGATGATTGTCAGGTGGTTTGGTTCCTAGTTCCGAAGGTTAGGCCAAACCTATCACTTCTGACGTCAATGGAAATAAGTGTCCTTCACAATGAACCTAAATAAATTAAAATAGTAATATGATAAAAAATGTCGATGACGCTTCCACAATAGCAGCACACTTGTTCACTGATAAACTAAACATATTAGCAAGTCAAAATAACAGAATAGAATTATATTAGGCGTATTATTTCCTTGCCAAGCGAATAAAATATATTTTAGTATACTCGAGTCGGGCCATGTCAAGAGTCAGAATAATAGAAGAGTATGTATGAGACGATGTACGAGTATGAATGTGAATGAGGCAAGAAGTGTGTGCCAAGACCGAGTTGTTTGGCGGTCCGTCCTCTCTGCCTACCCCTGCGAGAAACGGCGTGATGGTTAGTTAGTTAGTTAGTTAGGAGTATTTTTAAGGTTCGAAATCCCACATAATGAAAGTATATTTTGACATTTCCGATGTATATTCTTTGCGGATAAAATTTTATGTGTGTAGAGGTTAATATTAATTATTTTTTTATTGTTTCTTCTAGGGCAAATAATGCAGTACTCTTGGCTCTGTACGAGGCTGCTCATCTCAACAGGAATTTCATGACCACCTTGGCACACACACAGAGCGACAGGCCCAGTGCTCCTCCCTCACCTGTGAATACTCTGTCACACAACCAGGTTAATTAAATGTTACTGTCACTTTAACCAACGGAACTATTTATATACAGGGTGTATCGGCACGTACCCGACAAACTTTAACCAGCTTTTCCTTAGCACATTTGGAGTAAAAAATGTTATGGGCACTTTGCTGTCCGGTAACATTTTTTTTCAATTAAAAACAAAAATTATAAAAAAATCCACACTCCGTCACTGTCATTGGCATTGTTTCTCGTGTTCAACAGCTGTCATTAGCAAGTGTGTCAAAAAGCGTCTTCGCTCTTTCATACACACTAAATAATAATAGTTAAAAATGAGACGAATGGTGCCATGCCATTTCGTTGTGATTGTAAAAGCGCGCCAATGTAGGTACGTACGTATATTATTCAACGAAACTCGAATAAAGTATTGCCAGATGGGTTTTCAAACTTTGACAAAGGATAAAACAGTGGTGAAATGTGGTGAAAATATGAATGGTAAATTTTTTATTAAAAAAAAGCGTTACCGGACAGCAAAGTGCCCATAACATTTTTTACTCCAAATGTGCTAAGGAATAATTTAATAAAAAGATAGAATATATTAAAGAGGTAAAATTATGGCTAAATGAGGCAGATATTGAAACGCTTTTACTATAAATTTATTGATCCTTTCTACAACTCACTTGCTGAAACTTTATAAACTATTGTACATAATGTTTTCTCTTTACTTTTTATAATAACTATAAACAAAAAAAAAAAATTCTACTAATGTATATTATACTTTAGGTACTTGAAATATAGTAATCGTTTTATATTACCCACACTCAGGCAGTGCCTTAGTGGGTTTTCATTTCTTGTGTATACTATTTGGTATTATATATTGTGTTATTATATGCTATCTATTAATATGTATAATATGTGTAAAGAAATGAAAATAAATAAAGTAATAAAAAATAAAAAAAAATAAAAAATAGCTGGTTAAATTTTGTCGGGTATGTGCCGATACACCCGGTATATTTAGCAAATAATCTATTAAGACGACACGGTGCCCTAAGATAAAGTGGGAATCTTAACGATGTAAGTGAAGAAGTCGTGTACAAAAATATGCGACGCTCGACCCTAGTGTATTGGACAGACTTATAGTCTAATTTGCCCCAGCAAATACTCTGAAATAACATGGGAATGTTAACAACATAAGTGAAGATTTCATGTAAAAAATATTCAATGTGCGGCCCTGCGTATTGGACCTAGAGTCTAATTTGCTTTGGCGAGCCTAGAAAATTGATCTTTCCGCGGGGTTTATTTAATTTAATTCTGAAAATCGTTTCTAAACAAATACCTTTCGATGTTACTAATTCATTGTCTAGAAAAATAAAATCTCGTGCTTACCGATAATTTTATAGTTGAAAACATTTTATAAATTTTTCAAACTGTTTTATGACAAATATTTTAATGGTAAGGTACTGTTTTTATTAATCTTAAATATAAATAACTTACATCCGTGGGAAATTAAGATTTCATAGTTATGAATACATCAGAATTAATTCATATGTGAGCCTTGCGCAAACCCCCCTTATTAGAGTCTTGTGTCATATAACACATTTTAAAAAAACCTCAAGTGCAAATGGTGATGACTTCGTTATTTATGATTGAGACTATAATACACCTACCTATTTAGAAAAAAAATGTAGCTAAGCACCATAATATTTATTTATTTTTTTGATTATATTTTTTAAGTTATTAATTACATAAAATATAATTCAATACCTCAAAGATTGTGTTTCATGCCTCTATGTTTTTGAAGAACACTAAAATGTTTATTATTTGATGAAATGCATAGAAGATGTCATGGCAGTGTACCTTTGGGCAAAGAAATTCAAATACACGAAAAATATTTGTTACAATGTATTTTTTTAATTAAAAAACCTGCTGTTCGTTGTAAAGTTGGTCTCCATCGGGTCTAGTTGGAGATCTGAATTTACTTTCAAAAACATAATAATCATTATGAAATGTGCCAATTGTTTCCTGATTGATTGATCTGCCAACTACATGGCATTACCAGAGCCTTAGTATTATAAGAAGGCATCGCTTTTCGGGTTTGTGCACGAGTAGAGGGCCCGCTTTGTTGTAGCGGTTTACGTGCTACAGCAAAATGTGTTGAAGATTTTTTTGTATTCAACCTTTTTATGTTTGATTATTTGCAGACTCCACCAAATGCAACTGACCAATTAGAATTAGATATAGCACAACCGACCAATCTTCTCGTTACATTTTTCCAATATTGGTAAGTCTAATGGTTTAATTTCATATTTATACAACAGTAATATCGACGGTCTCGAAGAACAATGTCGGATGTGCAAATTTGTAGTTTTGCAGTACCGCTGATAATATATTTCTCCTGTTAAATAAATAGGGGTTAATACAAAATATCAAAAACACTTGGTCTCAAATACAGTAAAAGTTCAGAAATGACATTGTTCTTCGGGACCATCGATATTATACAAGAAGAAAACAAACACGATTCCCAGGAATGCCCAAAATCAAAATATTAAAACTGTTATGATACCTGCAAGATTATAACGGCTACACAGAAAAGGTCATCAACCCACATGTACAAATTTTGAGATATTTTAATGAAAATATGTTACATAAACTTTATGTTTTAAAGATTATGTAACATATTGGGTTTTCCAATAAGAGGTGTTTTTTTTTATTTTTTTTTTATAGTGAATACCTCACAAGAGTCCCAACTGCTCCCGTCTGGAGCCAGTGAGACTATGGCATCCCCAATTGGGGGATGTTGTGAGGCTGAAGGTAAGTGGGGAAGGGAAAGAGGAAGGTGGGGAAGTACCTGGCTATTTAGATCTAGTCACTAAACACGGCTAAAGCCATTTGGAGCAACGTTTCAATTCTGAATGGTGGTCTTACACCAGGGCGATACTGGTAGTATCTTCCACTCTGGAACGTGCCGCAAATATACTATATATTATTTTAATTAATTTTTAATTAATTAATTGTGAAATAACACAAATTAATCAAATAAAATTTATTTGCGCACGCCGGGTTCGAACCCGCGACCTTCGGAATGGCAGTCCAATGCGTTACCACTGGACTATGCCGGTTATTTTGAATAGCCCGCTATTTCGATAGATGTTACTTTAGAAGCTGTCATTTTTTGACATTTGACAAGTAGAAACTACGCCATTAATAAAAATGGAACAATACACGCTTCAACAATGCATTGAAATTATTAAAATTCACTATTATTAATTATTAGAATTCCATTGAAAAATCATCTTGAGTGATGAGGCCCATTTCCACCTCGGTGGCTTCGTCAACAAGCAAAATTGTCGCATCTGGGGTTCGGAAAACCCAAGAGTTATTGTTGAAAAGTCTCTCTATCCTCAACGTGTGACTGTTTGGTGCGGTTTATGGTCCGGCGGAGTCATTGGACTTTACTTTTTCGAAAATGAGGCTATAGCAACAGTTACGGTGAATGGATTGCGCTATAGAGAGATGATCAATGATTTTTTATGGCCGGAATTGGATGGTATTGATCTGGACAACGTTTACTTTCAACAAGACAGCGCTACGTGCCACACAAGCAACGAAGCCATTGATCTTTTACGGGAAATGTTTCTTTGAATATCAAAATAACACCTCTTATTGAAAAACCCTGTATTTTAACTTTCAAATTTGCTGTTTTGTGGTTTTGTGATTTGCACGGACAGCGAGTATATTGTGTTCACATGCCTTTATGTAAAATTAAAATGTTGTATTATTTTGTTGCAGTTCAATAGTAATGCAGGATACTAAAAGCGATCCCAGTATCAACAACTGCAAGCTATGTTTTCTCATTTTAACCTGCATATCAGAAGACCAGTATGCAAATTCTATAATGCACGACTGTAATCTCACATTCAAGGTACGTTAATCCAAAGCCATCCATTATCTGAACATTGTATTAAAATGACACTATTCCCTGTAAATGTTTTCATAGTTATATTATTCACTCGAGCAATAGAGATTTCCGTGTGTTCTGTTTTCAATTCGACCCAAAAAATCACATCTTCAAATACTAATACGGAAACGTATGAACTGCTGACTGCAGTTTAAAGACAATGAATCCATGTAGATTTCATTGTTTCTTGCATATTTTTAAGTTTTAAAAAATTAAAAGAAAAATCGTTAAAATCATAGTTGATAAAAATAACCTACCCAAAGTTGGGTAGCTATCGCTCGATTGGTTATTTATTATAATTTTAAAAATCTTCATAAACTATGAAATACAAATATCTAAAAATGCTTTTCTCTTTATATGTATATAGGAATAGGTTTATTTAACTAATTAACAAAAGTAATTTAATGTCTTTCAGGTACAGTTACATAGATTACCCATGAGGCATCGGAAAGTTACGTTAGACAAAGAAGCACCTTCCCAAACACTTGCAGCAACATTAATAGGTTTGATAAAATTTTATGACCAAAATAATACTGCTGAACTTATAATATTCCTCTTGAACAAATATCGACTGGAGCGATTTTTGGAATATTATGTGCAAGTTTGCAGAAAAATTTTGAGCCATCACTTGTCATAATGTGCCAAATTTATTGCTGTTTATTTCATATTTCTAAAAATATGAAATAAACAGCGAAATCTAGGTGGATTCATTGGCTTTAAACCACAGTAAGCAGTTCATATGTTTCCATAGTAATATTTTGAGGAATGATGTTAATTAAATAATATGATAAATGTAGTAGTGAATAAGACAATCTCCAAGGGTGAATTCAGCCGTTATCTCATATCGATATCACTGGTATGGGTTACGTGGGCGGTTGACGAGAAGTTTGGTCGTTGGGTGATGCAACACCACGACGCAGGCAATTGTCTTTGGCCAGTGTGGCCAGATAAGACCATCACTCAGCGAGAGGGTGAGCTCCTCGCTGACACCGCAGACGGTGGTTCTAACTTCTTGATCCGAACTCCCCATACAAAGTGGACGAGTTCCCATTCCTTCTTCCTACGCTCTTGCTTTTTGGCGGGGGGATTTACCTCCACGCCTCTCGTCATCTTGTGATGTGTTGAAAGGTTATCTGTGCATGATTATGTCTTAGTATTAGGGTGTGTTGCTTACTTCTGTTACATTATAAGGTAATCTCAAATGCGTTTTTTGGGTGTTAATGACCAACAAACCATAGGAGGATTTGACAACATAACAATGCCCAGTCTCTCGCACCGAGTAGCTTTCCCTAACTTTGTCTGGTCATTTCCAGCGGAAGTCAGTCTTCTGACATTCTCAGTACAAATCCAAGCCACCTCATTTGGGAATTTAAGCAGAAAAGTAGCCGGGATTAAATGCTAAGCACATTTCGGTTCATCGAACTTCTCGCTAGATCCTATTTTGAGACTTCTGCTACTCCTC
The DNA here is from genome assembly GCF_061612785.1 of Hesperophylax consimilis. NCBI lineage: Eukaryota > Metazoa > Arthropoda > Insecta > Trichoptera > Limnephilidae > Hesperophylax > Hesperophylax consimilis. Next base: position 7,636,082 of record NC_142846.1, read on the forward strand.
TTAAAAATCTAATTTTGGCAGCCTGGTGGCCAGATCTGATAGCTGGATACTTCCCCACCTTCCACTTCCCCTCCCTACTACCTTCAGCTTCACAAAATACCCCAATTGGGGATGCCAGTCATCTAAGTAGAACCTCGTTGTTAACCTAAAGTATAGCATGCAGTATTGTAAATGTCACATTTTTTGTATTTACAGATCTTCTAGTGGAATTCATAATGTCTCACATGATGAAACGGCTACCGATGGAATTGTACCTCCATTGCATCGGGGTGATTCACCGCCTGCTCTGCTATCAGAAGCGGTGTCGAGTGAGGCTGGACTACCAGTGGCGGGAGCTTTGGTCGGCCATGATTTGTCTCCTCAAGTTTGTGGTCAACAACGAGTCCAATCTCTCCAAGAAGATGGACATATTCCACCTGTGTCTGCAGCTCGTGAACATATTCAATCTGTTCATCACGTACGGAGATACATTCCTGCCGACTCCTGGAAGCTATGATCAGCTGTATTACGAATTGATTAGGATGCATCAAGTATTTGATAACTTATATTCAATGGGTGAGTCTTGAATTGAACAGAACTAGAATATTAATATTTAGATTTTTGATGAATTGTTCAAATTCTGTGAAACACCCCTTGCTTAAGTTTTATTTTTATCTCCATGTTTTGTTGGTTAATTTTGTTTTGTTCGCTATACTACCATGTATAAAACACAGCGTTTTCCTTGAGTGTTTCAAGGAAGACACTGTGTTTTTACTTACCAGACCAGTATATTACCCAGGATATTTCAACATTATTTCCAAATATTTTTTCTTATTGAACATTTGACTGTCCTTTCTTATTTTGACATTTAAATGAATATTTCAAAGCTCTGTGGCTCATGATAAAATTGACTCAAAACAGTTGTGGACAGAAAATATGTGAAAATTCCATGATGACAGAACTCACCATTCAAAGCTTTTGCTACATCAAAACAATTTTCTGCTTAGTCAATATGATAAAACCCCTCCATGAACTCTTTTTCTGCTAAATCTATTTCCGTGTGTCCAACGTAAATGCATGATATTATTTGTTCAGAAGATAATAGGGTCTGAAGGTCCAAGTAGTCTTGAACTATTTTCTGCCAATTGCTTTGAGTAAGGTTAGCCAAAATAGAAAATATTGCAAAAGCACAAGTTGGCAATAACTATTAGGCGGAAGTAGTTTGTAGCCATTGCAACCGGAAGCCCTTCTTCTTCTTCTATTTCTGCTAGGCTGCTAATTGCGCCGCATTACTTGCCATATATACTAATATATATAAATAAATGGGCATTATCCTAGTGTGTTTTTTTTTTATCTTGATCTGAATATTTTATGATTCATGATATTATTATGTTTACAATCTTACAAAAATTAATCTTATAAATTAATCTTTAAATAGTGTAAAATAAAGTCGCTATCCGCGTATCTCTGTTTGTGCTTTTAGTTCTTCTAAACCACACAAGGTATTTTGATAGGGTTTTAACTATCATTTAGAGAAGTGATTCCTGAAAGTTTATATATACAATATATGCATACTATATTTATAGAAAATAGAGAAAAGTTGATGTTTTGTAATCGAGTAGTAAAAAAATATTTTCGGGTGCTTACATTGCTAACGCTGGCTAAACCTTATGAGATAAATCAAAATAATGTACAGGGTTTTCCAATAAGAGGTGTTATTTTGAATAGCCCTCTATTTCGGTAGATGTTACTTTTAAAGCTGTCATTTTTTGACATTTGACAAGTAGAAACTACGCCATTAATAAAAATGGAACGATACACGCTTCAACAACGCATTGAAATTATTAAAATTCACTTGAGTGAATCAAATGCAAAACATCTTGAGTGATGATGCCCATTTTCACCTCGGTGGCTTCGTCAACAAGCAAAATTGTCGCATCTGGGGCTCGGAAAACCTAAGAGTTATTGTTGAAAAGCCTCTTTATCCTCAACGTGTGACTGTTTGGTGCGTTTTATGGTCCGGCGGAGTCATTGGACCTTATTTTTTCGAAAATGAAGCTGAAGCAACAGTTACGTTGAATGGATTGCGCTATCGAGAGATGATTAATGATTTTTTATGGCCGGAATTGGATGGTATTGATCTGGGCAACGTTTACTTTCAACAAGACGGCGCTACGTACCACACAAGCAACGAAACCATTGATCTTTTACGATTGAATATCAAAATAACACCCCTTATTGGAAAACCCTGTACTACGGAACTGTATATCTTAAAAAGGCCCACAGAAAAGTCCGCAATTGTATATGTCTATCACCTAAAGATAACCCCCAGCAACGTCGGGTACACGTTAGCTAGTTATTACATAAAATAGTTAATAATATGTTTCGAATTTCAGCTCTCCGCTACTCGACGAGTGATAGCGAATACAAAGAGAAGGCTCTAAAGTTGGCCAACTGCTTGATCAACATTCGGGCCATCATCAACCACTTCACACCAAAAATTGAGAGCTGGCTGGCCAGCCAGAGTTTGTCCACACCTAATGAAGATCAGGTTAGATATTACCTACATCTTGTGGCCGCCACACACAATCAAGTTTACCAACCGTCCAATTTGCATGGCACTTGAGGCTTGATCAATTAAACTTGACGGTGCACGCTTGTCAATTTGCATAAGTGTACTTGAAGACATTACCGATTACCGTTTTGATCAGTCTTCAAGCGTCGTGCATACTCGAACGAGTTCGTTAGTTCATTCAAAGTTACTCGATCAAACGTACTGCGACCACCACAGAGTACCGCGACTATTCAAAGATGTGAACTCACATGAACTGACGTCACTTCAAATATAATAGAATGTGTGTAGCCACTATGGACGAACTGCAAATTGGATCAAGCCTCAAGTATCATGTAAATTAGACGTTAAACTTGATTGTTTGTAGCAGCCATTACATAATATGTATGTATTATTTTACATTATTTCATTTAATTAACTTAATTAAAATTCAGGAATGAAGATTTCTAATAACTATTTTGACAGTAAACTGTACAATTTGTATATTTCAGTGCCTGCTGTAGTCAGTCAATACCATAGATAATAGAAACAAGGGAGGTGGGCCATGAACCATTATTAGTAAGAAACTGTGTGCATAAAAGTGTCGTCAACATCGTTCACCCTTACTACTGCATGTCGCATCTATGCACAGCGGCATTCCGCCTTTGTTTCTACCTACACATCAAACACATTACGCACACTTTATATTAATATCGAAGGCGTCTCAGTCTTTCAAAATATTTATTTATTTATTGGCTCGCCAACAGAATACATCACATAATTTTAACAGTAATTTACATTTATACATGGTTATAATGATGTTTCTAATAATAGGTGAGCACAACATTCATCTCAATATTATTTGTGTAATAGTGATTGGTTAGTTACAGTAATAATAAATTTAATTACAAGAGTGTATATAAAAACAAGGAGGATCGAAATCAATTATTAGGAAGAAACTTATATACTTATTAATATATTATACATATATATATATACATGCATACATCCAAATACACATATAAATACACATAAATACATATATACACACATACATAGATGCGTACATACACATTTAAATACAAACACACTCATAAGTGTGTACACTGTACGCATATTGTATGCAAACATATATACACTTATGCACGCATGAATCTTATATAGTGGAGCTAATGCATAAGTAGGTGATTGGTAAAGAAAATGAAATAATAAAATGGCTCTAAGTGAGGAGATCATCAGATATAAGTATGTGTAAGTTCTTTCTGAAGGTATTAATTGAGTTTGAAAATATATCTAAATCTAGAAGATTGCAGTATCTATTATACAATCGAGTCATTCTCGATGTTGGTTTGAAAAAACTTGTATTACTACGACAAGTATCTATCCAAAAGGTTACAGGGTTTCTTGTGGATTTCGGTCTTATATTGAGGTTAATTTGATTAATTAAAGATGAATCATACACATTGTTAATGATTTTAAACAGAGAGATTATATCTGATATGTTTCTTCTTTTGGCGAGTGAGACTTCTTTAAAGTGAGTAAGTCTTTCAGCATAGTTACTGAGATTACGATGTACTCCAGATTTGTAAGCTAATATTCTTAAGTATTTTTTTTGAACGGACTCCACTTTCCTGCTATGAATTGCATAATGTGGTGACCAAAGCACAGAGCCGTACTCTAAGATGCTTCTTACATATGAGTAGTACAAGATTCTGAAGCTACTGGTGTTCTTAAATGATTTAGTGACTCTGGTGATGAAACCGAGCATTTTATTAGCCTGATTGACAATGTTTTGGTAATGGTTTCTGAAGGTTAGCTTCGAGTCAAGTAAGATTCCCAGATCTCTAATGGAGTCTACTCGTTTTAGGATTTCATCACAGATCGTGTAAGGGAAATCAATTTTACGGACATTTCTCGTAAACGAGATGATATTACATTTGCTAATATTTAATTCCATGTTATTATCTACACACCATTGAGACAATGTGAGGAGGTCTTTTTGCAAAGTTTTGCAGTCTTCTTGTGAATTCACGGGATGAAAAATTTTTAAGTCATCCGCATATAGTAAACATTTACAAAAAAGTTTTGCCGTTAGATCATTTATGAATATAATAAAGAGTAGTGGTCCTAAATGGGATCCTTGAGGGACACCAGATGTGACAAGTTTGGGAGAGGACTCATAACTATCAACTTGTACATATTGACTCCTGTTAGAATATTATAATATAATATTACCAATTTTGAATTTTTACGTCATAAAGGATTCAATTTTCAATAAATTAAATTAAGCCAATAAGTCTCAAAATTGGTCAATTTTTAAATTTTGTAATATTTTTAAATCCTACGATAGAGACCACTGATTATAAGAAAAACTGACTAGTTTTGAAAGGGAAATAAGTCGGTAGCTGCTGTGATTTCCGAATTTTATGTATCTGACTGCTTACTAAGGATCCTACCTACCAGGCTGTCAACTCCCTTATAAGTGTATTGATTTGAACATTTCATCACCAGATACTGGAGGTCGTACGCAAAAACTACGATAGTCTGATGCTGAAACTGCAAGAGTCCCTGGACAAGTACGAGCGCTACGGAGAAAGGCCGGCACACAGTGCATTCCTGACTGCAGCTTTGACACAAACCGTGCGCGATACGAGAACACACGTTGACTATGCAGGCGCTGATATCAAGGGACTTTCACTTCTAATAGAAGGGGCTGTGGTGACCTGAGTTCAATTTAATGTCTGTTTTTATCTACATTTATTATCAAATATTATTGTCAATTAATTTATGATACTGCCTCAGCGATATTTTTGCTAAAGAATTAATGATTTAGATCTAAAATTTTGTGCAAATCAATTATTGCTTTTGTTCTGTATTAACTATTGTAATATGGCAATAGGAATAAAATGCCTCCTGCCAAATTCATATCTTGCTATTTAGGCGATTTTAAGAATATATTGACAATATCTTCAATATAAATTCATCTCTGTATAAGCCAAATATACCTGCTGAAGAATTTACAATAAAAAATTAAATTGAATATTTTTGTCACTATTTAATGACATTTTAGGATGAATCAACCAGTGATGGATTTTTAGTGAGGAAGTCAATCAAGTCATCAAATTCATGATTATTTGAATCTTGGTGAATAATTCTGTTTTAAGGTTTTCATAAGAGCTTATTTTTTTTCAGTCCTGTACAATATTATTTGAATTTTGAAGCCTGGTTAGTTTTAAATAAGGGTCGGCTTGAATTTTACAGGGTTTTGTCAAAAAATGCTACAAAATATCACTATGTATATATGTATCAGCATCATTTTAACCAAAACAATCTCTATCGAGTTCCAAATATAATGCATAAGATACAACTAATATTTGATATGTACATAATTGGATTACGCTTGTTGGATGTACATACTACCTCATAAGTGCTGCATCTTTACAAAATATTATTTCATAATATCATCACACATTCTAGAATGACCATGACCATTCATGCTAGAAGGCTAAGATTGTCATGTTTTTTTTTATGTTGTAGCCATTTTTATTTTCCAAAAGATTATATATTTTTACAAATTCAAAAGTGTCTCTAGATATCAATAATGAATATGCTTTATACACGGTGTCCGGAAACTCGTAGTACAAGCGGGAAACTGGAGAATCTACACCACATGGGGAACCCAAAAAAACATAAAGTTTTTTGATTTGAGCATTTTCAAAAAAAAAAAACCAAAAAAAAATATTTTTCGGTTATTTTAGGGTTAAAGTTTTTTCTGGTGTTTAGGGTTGAATAACAGATGTTTTAACCCTGCAGAGCAGAAATATTTTATGATTACACCGGATTAAATGAAGGGTGATTTCAAAATAATGCTTCAAATCCGAGTTTCTTCATTTGTTTTACTTTCAAATAGTTTTAATTAGTTGGGTACTTTGATCTTCAGTAATAATTTATAAGAATTTGATTAAAAAAAAAAAAAAAAAAAAAAAAAAAAAATCAACTTCAAACTCGATTTACTCGATAACGAAAGCTCAAATAAAAAAAAAATATACTACAAAATCGACTCCAAATGTGATGTAGATTCACCAGTTTCCCGCTTGTACTACGAGTTTCCGGACACCCTGTATAAATGAAGCTTCAAAACTTTCAAGGATAAACAGAAGTTAATAAAGATTAATTTAGTGGACAAATCAAAAATATTTTGCAACAAAACAAAAACTATTGCCCACTTTTCAGAAAGATTGCTCAAGTAAAATAAAAGAGCTATTTTATATATCTGTGGTGTTTTGGAAAACGGAGAAGAGTAAGTATTCTCTTCTCCCTTTTCCAAAACATCACAGATATATCCGGCAACTGCTGAAACTCTTTAGAAATAAATTCTTTTAGTAATCTTGTGCACCACACCAAATACCTGAAAAACCTAATACTAAAGATGTCTAAATATTTTTTTCTTCGATCCTAGCTCTCTTCACCTTCAGGCATTGCCTAGTGCCATGTTACAAATTCTCAATAAACTCATTTAGCGGTGAATCCTTGGACGACCCTGTGAGAGCAGGCAAACTGGCCTGTTATTTCAACGGGTGACATATCCACTGGCTGCCGGGCGATTTTCACTATAGATATCATGCTTCCACAGTTATTGTACGAGTTGGTTGTGTGTTCGCACCCACATTCGAACACGTGCAATGGGCATATTGAATGATATTTGAATTAATTAAGTGCACGAGAATATCGATCCCTCCTGATACGAAACTAACTACAAATAAATTAACATAAGCTACAAAGGAGATCATATTAAATTGTTCATCTTGGAATAATAATTCTTTTGTTACCAATGTGATTGTTATAAATTATTATTGTTTTAGTTTTAACAATCTTATTGAAGCCAACTCATCATTTTGAATGAGGATTTACTTTAAAGCAATCATTTCAAAATTAATTGCCATTTTGCTATGGTTTTATTGCCATTGATGGTTAATATTTAATAGTGACACTTCTTCCCGTCTTAGCCATGCTCCTGGTTTGCATATTGTCAGGCCGTTAACCGTGTGCCACCTTGCAAATGTTGCCATACAAATCAACACCGGGCGAAGAAAACCGGCCTTTAAAGCTGGCAAGCCTATGTCAGAACCTAACAGAAAACAGGGAGATCCGTCGATTTTTAAAATTATTGTATGCATTGTTGGTTAAATATTATGTAGACATCAAAGAATTTGATTAATTATTTAACCTGATTTTCTGTGTACCTATTAACTATTAATTTTTCATATTATTTGTAAACTAAATCTTTAAAAAGCATTAATACTTTTGAGAATCTTTCAATTTCTGTCCCCAAATAAAACTGTGATATAAAAAAAAATTCTCGCAATATCATTTGCCGTAATAAATACCCTTTAAAAATTGCTTCATTGAAAAATGAATTTTGAGGAACGTTAAAACATTGACACAATGTTTTTCCAAAATATACCTACATCACAATCTTTAATTTCTTTTCCAATTATATTGACTGATTAATATTACTACCAATATGTCTTTTCTAATAATTTTTATTTAAAAAAAAATTAAACAAGTTTTGTTTTTTATTAGTTTGTGTAGTAAAATACCATTTTCTATATTCATATATTATTTATTTAAAAAAAAAAAAAACATTTATCACCTGTTGACAGCTATATTTAAAATAAAAAAATCATATTTCTTCATCATAATTAATTGCTTGCAAATTCTTGCATCCTTTGTTTATCCATGAAATGTATTGAATATTAAAATGCATTACATATATTTTGTTATTTGCATATCAAAATAAAGTTTTGTAAAACAATTTCTTGTTATTTATTTCATTGACATTCTAGGGTTTGTTGGAATATGATATAAATTTTGAGAATTTCCAGAGATTAGATATTTTATAAATCAATTATTGACCTTTTATTCTGATATTACTTAAAATGACAGAACAGAACAGTAATCTTAACTACATATAATACAGAAAGTCTGTTTACATTTTTCACTAAAAGCTTGCAAATGGTGAGCTAGGTTGTTATTAAATTTGCACAGGTTTTTCTGATAAGAAATTCTAGATCAATGCAACTCTTTTCAGTTCACAAAGTTATGTTCAACATTGTCTAGAGAGCTTTTAAATATAAATTGATAAAAAACAACTGTTTTGCATTTTTCAATTTATAAAAAGAAAAAAAATCAACCTGTAAAAACATAGTTTTTTTACTATAATACATCTATTTGTATTGTGTAGTGTAATAGTTTCGAATTTTTGCCACGGTATTACGCATCGAACAGCTCAATTTTTGTCAAATGCATGTTTTTAGAAAGAACGTGGAAAGTCAGATAGATAAATAAATTACTAGTTATTTTTATAAAATAAGCACATTTACACTTGAGATTTATAATTTTCAGATATATTTAATCTGCAAAGACTAGAAGCAAATAGGTTATGTATTTGGTAAATACATATAAATTTTCAGGTGATAGTTTTTTTTTGATAAAAATTAAAAACAATCCAAAAAACTAATACTACACAAAAATAAATCAGGAACACATAAAAACAAATATAACATACTAAAGAAGAGTTAAAACCATAAAGAAAGTCTATTTGACTAGAAACTATTAAAAATCTTATTAAGTACTTGAAAATTGAATTAAATACTAATAGGTATGAGAAAAAGTTAATTTTTCTTAAGGCGATGCACCACATTGTGTAACATTTGGAATCGGGCCGCTAACAATAACACTCCTTATCTAGATGGCGATAAGGTTTAAATTCCCGCTTAGAACTAGCCGCCTGTTTTAATTTATGCAAGAAAAAAAACATGGCCAAAAAGTGTTTAATTTTTATTTTGTGAAGTTCAGACAAATATTTTAATTTTTGGCTACCATTTTCTAAAGAACTTAATTTTCCACATTACAGTAAAACCATAACCGAAAATGGGTTTACTTTAAAGCAGTTTTTATAGGCCTGATATTTTTTTTGTCTTAAAAGTTTACTACATATTACATAATTCAAAGGACAAAATGTTTTCTACTCGCAGTATTTAATTAAAGAACCTAAAATATTACGTGATTACATTTTCAAACCAAAACAAATGATTTTGCATTCCTTCATAGTGCTTCGCCTTTAACAAATTAAAATATTTTTAATTTTAGGTAACTGAATTAAAATTAGTAACTAACATAACAAAACACCATTTCATTAATAAATTATGCTACAGCTTGACACACTTAAGTTTGCAGGTGGCCAAAGAAGGAACTAGCAAATAAATTTTTTGAAAACATAGATTTTTTTGTACATGGCCACAATTATACTAATGATGACACCGACTGCAAAGTTAAGTATATCGATCTGCAAATGGAATGATTTTCTATCACTGCTTTGGTATAAAGCGCAATTAGTAAAAATACAAATGGAAATTAATACATTATTACAAATTGTACTAACATAGTGATTTAATAAAGTAATGGGAAATTTAATATTATATGTATCTAATATTATTTTTAATTCAGTACAGTTGAATTCTGATACTTCGAGATGAATCTATTATTTTGATTCAATTCAAATCTTAACGCAATATATTTTTATATCATCGAAATAAATACTCATTAGCTACACATCTACCACAAGTCTGAAATTTATTCCAAAATTAAAATATGTGCAGAATTATTCATTTCACAAACAAATATCATACCGTTGATTCTGTTTTTAAAGTTTTTTTGTTTACAGGGATTTGAAATAACACGGTCCACAAAGCGTAATGATAATATGTACCCGTAGTTAGAATTGGGTTAAAACAGAATCGAATCGAGATAGAATTTGAAGCGATGAACGTGATTTTGTATCAAACATTTGAACACAGATGCGGATATTGTCCAACAGCGACAAATATCTTTAAATAGTATAAAATTAAGTTGCTATCCGCGTCTATCTGTTTGTGCGTTCAGTTCTTTTAAATTATGTAATATTTTGATAGAGTTTTCACTATCATTTAGAGGATATTTTCCAGAAGGTTTATATGTATAATACATGCATATTATATTTACAGAAAGTCGATGTTTTGTAATCAAGTCGTAAAAAAATATATTTATGCGCTTACATTGCTAACGCTTGCAAAACTTGCGATGAGATACATCAAAATGATGTACTACGGAATTATATATCTTAAGAAGGCCTACAGAAAAGTCTGCAGTGCTATATATGTCTATCTGCTTAGGGTAACCACAAGCAACGTCGGGTGCACATCCGCTAGTATTATACAGGGTGTATCGGCACGTACCCGACAAACTTTAACCAGCTTTTCCTTAGCACATTTGGAGTAAAAAATGTTATGAACACTTTGCTGTCCGCTAACATTTTTTTTCAATTAAAAACAAAAAATGATCACACTCCGTCACTGTCATTGGCATTGTTTCTCGTGTTCAACAGCTGTTATTAGCAAGTGTGTCAAAAAGCGTGTTCGCTCTTTCATACACACTAAATAATAATAGCTAAAAATGAGACGAATGGTTCCATGCCATTTCGTTGTGATCGTAAAAACGCGCTAATGTAGGTACGTACATATATTATTCAACGAAATTCGAATAAAATATTGCCAGGTGGGTTTTCAAACTTTGACAAAGGATAAAACAGTGGTGACATGTGGTGAAAATATGAATAGTAAATTTTTTATTAAAAAAAAATGTTACCGGACAGCAAAGTGCCCATAAATTTTTTTACTCCAAATGTGCTAAGGAATAGCTGGTTAAAGTTTGTCGAGTACGTGCCGATACACCCTGTATAATGGAATCTAACTCTCATTTTCCTATACATAATGTACTGTATTTTTTAACACGGTATTCTGTGAAACGTATCCACTAACTTTTATATTTATACGTGTGTAATAAATTAGGCAACATAGGAATAGGCACAATTAGCTTGAAAACAGGACTACGCATTTATTTGCTGGCCATTGTATATTGAGATAGAAATACCGATCGGCCATAGTACGATGTTACATTTTTACACATGGTGACCTGGTCTGGGTTTGGTAGACATGAAACTAACAAGTATCAAATAAATTTATTAATACATACTATTAATTTAAGATTGCACAGTTTTTTTGATATCTTAAAACTAAACAATATAATTTAGATATAATAATGAGCAAGAATAAATTTTTGGTACCATTTTTTATATGTGTTGGCACCTAGCATCGTGCTACCTACCTTTATATCCTTGGTAAAATTATTGTGGCCTATCGACCTCTCCCCTCCTCTCCTCTCCTATGCCGACGTTAGTTGATTAAAAATATTCGTCCTGTCAACATCGTTTGATTACGGAGCCCCCTTTATCGACCGTGTCGAAATCAAAGCCATCGTGAGCTCGCGCATGGTGAAATTTGTGAATTGTTGTGAACCAGCGCAAAGAAGAATTGAAAACCGTGGAAGAATAGAAAAGGGTAAGTCGGCATTCCGAACCTTTTCCAATCCTATTGTTCCGCGTTGCGACGGTGCTATATCCGTCCCCAACAATATGTATTACCATTTTTAATGAATTGCGAAAGTACATAATATAATTAGGTTAAAAAGAAAAAATTCTCCACTTTTTAAATATATATTTTTTAAATGGTGATTGTATTCAAACCTAGACTAGAAATATGACGTATTTAATTTACTTAGAAAGGAAGACAAATAGAGACAGAATTTTACATGGTAGAGCCGAAAATTCCGTGGTTTTTGACCCAGAGAAATTACATTATGTGATTAAATAATGAAGGAGTTTCACATATTGGAAAAGGGGAGCTCTCTTCTGGTTGTCCGAAAAAAAATAGACAAAAAAATCCAGTTCCAGTTCTTAATTTTATGAAAGGTTAAATAAGATTTGCCAATTTTGTAAGAGAGCAATTTTGTGATGTACTTATGTCATTATTGAAATACTCTATAAGCGAATGATAAGATACTGTTTCAATTTTGTACTAGTCATTTTATCCATTATTTAGTATTACTTGGAAACAAGTAGATAATAATGGATATTTATTATTTATTTTGTACAGTTGTTGTGCTTGTAAAATCTTCAACGATATGTGAATATCTGATTAGTTATTTGGATACATTTTAGTATTTCTTGTAATCTGTCACACTCGTCACAGAATTAGCGGTGCCATTCAATTCCATATGAACTATGCAGCACAATTTTTAGCCTTCATCTTCGGTAATGATTTAATAAATAATAATATTATGGCAGATGCTTTTTTATAAATTGTATAAATAATAAAATTTACAAGGTGGTTTATTGCAAACTCTTCAGGAACGTGATTCGAGATGATAACACAAGTATAACAATATTTTTTTTAAATTGCAAAGTTATCATCTACGTTTAAGTACATCATGCAGTTAAGAAAATGTTAGTTACCACAATTTATTACTTTTGCATATAATCATGAAATTTCGGAAATTTTTATTTGCAATTCAAAAAAAGGTTTTTGTTGTAACTCAAATGCAGGGACCTGAAAATATTTGTTATTTTAAAGAGGAATTCGCATTATTTTTGGAAAAATTGTGTTATTTTTCAGCAAAATCAGTGGTATTTAGCAATAATGTTAGTTTTTTGGTATTTGACACCAAAAAAGTAATGTTTTTTTGTTTGTTATGATAATAAGCGACATCAAATTAGCTGAATTCTAGCTATTCAAGCTTGTCAAAACCATAGATAATGAAAAATTTACAATGTATAAAGTACTTTCTTATTTTAAAATACCAGAATATCACATGAAAAATACGAATTTTGCATAAGAATTACGAATTTTGCTTAAAAATTTGTGTTATCGCAAATGCGAAATTTGGAGGTCTCTACGCATATGCATTACCTGAAGTTATTGCACTCTTCTACCAAACATCTTGTACAGTATAATGACCTTACTTGGAGAGTCTTGAATCAGGTTCTTAAGGTTGTAAAGTTCATTGTACGCTTTATTTCAAGCATCAAGTCGCCAATCCTCAAATGCCAATGCCTCACTCATTTTGATTTTCTTCAATGTCAATATCATCGTGAGCTTCCTGGACTAACTTTTGCAATTCTGGTGGAAGATTACCATATTCTTTTTCTTCCGTTTTCTTAATGGAGTATTCATTCTTCTTTGCTTCCCCGTTTGTTATTTTTTCCTGATTGTCGGGCGTTTCTTTTCTTCTTTTGCTTCTCTTCGTTTCTATCACTTTAAGGTCAACTTCCACTTGGTGTGATACTTCTTCAGTCAAAGACTCCGGAGAAATCTCCAAGATTTCTGGAATTGTATCACCGTTGGCTGTTTCTGCTTCCTGGTTGTTGATGTCGTAAGTATCAACTTCTGACGAGCAATATGTTTCGAGGAAGACTTTGGAAGGGAATAACGAGACTCTTTCTTCATTGTCAGACGTGCCCTCTAGCCTCTTCTCCAATTCTGTTATCCTGGTAGCTAAGATTCTAAAATAAATAAATAAAATTCACTCATTTTATAATCCAACTACAAAGGCTACATTTAAATGGATTAGTACTGCCTACAAATTTATTCTTTGTTCAGAAATTTCATGTAAATATTTTTAACCTTAATGTATTGTATTATCAAACAGAATTATGTCAGAAAAAACAGAAATTATTTAACCTCTTCCCCCGCATGATGGCATCACCCGTTGCCAAGAAAGTCAAAAATTTATTTTAATCACCCCACTCTTTGTTTTTCGTCAAACAGAAATCATAAAACTATCGAGCTATCTTTCACAAATATACACAAAATTTTTCTTAGAAAACTGCCCCTTTTACACAGTTCAACATGAATCCGAATGAGTATGTACATCCGATTTCGAAAGATTTTGACGTATGCTGTTTTGCTAAACAAGTAAATTGAAATTATCGATGTAAAACACCATTATCATAAGGTAAGAATTTGATCAAATATTAATGAGACTATTCTTATTTTATTTTAGATGTTTTTTCATTAGAATACATTTATAACACTTTTATTACAGAGTTTCTCAACATGTGGTATCACAATATGATACCATAAAGCATTTGAGGTAGATCTATGAAAACTCTCATGGGACTGATTGATCGATAATTAATGCTGATTAGATATTCAATTGAATTTGAACACCTTTCCATTTATATCAAAATTAATAACCTAGCTTTATGAACAGGAGGCCTCGATAAAAATGGCCAGAATTACAGTGCCAACAAACATGCAAAAAATGAGAAACAGGTTGTCCTGATTGCACAGAGCATTCCCATATATTTTTTTAAATTGTACATGTTTTTAATTTATTAATAAATGTACTTAATTTATCTTTTATATATTTGTTTAGGCTCTGATTGATAATTTATAGTTCTTCTACAATTTTTAACATCAAAAATAAAGTAAAAGATATAATTTTGTGCATTTATTTCTAGATTTAATAGTTCAAGCGGAAGAGGTAGAAGATCAGGGATACTGATTTCACAAATTGCATAAAGACTGTCAGAAATTGAGAATTTCAGTCACCATCCATTTTTAGCCTATCATAAAATAATTTCTGTAGGGTATTTGAGTATGTAAATATGTTGAGTCGAAAGAATCACAAAAAATGATAAGAGGAATAAAGCGGTCTTTACTTTACCTATTGGCCTTCTTCTGATGCGACATTGCAAGTGATTTATCATTCAAAGCATCCAGCAAACCAAAGCTTAACGCCCGGAGATCAGTTATAGTGGCCGCTGTGATAGGAAGTTCCGGAGCCTCTAGGAGTTGTTTCACTATAAAGGTAAAAGTGTTCATACTATAATATCTACTTTCCTATAATAAAGATATTAGTGCTGTATCAAAATATAACTAGCCGTTTGAAATATCAGCTAGATACTATCAACGCCGAACGACTTTTGACGAAAATTAGCTTCGATAGTTGAAAACGAAAATTATTCAACATATCACAACGCAGTTCACTGACTATGTACCCATTGTTATTAGCAGTATTGGTGCCAAATACATAAAAAAAAGGTGTAACAGGTAATACCTATCTAATAGATTATGAATATGATATTATGCGTGATTCTTAATGGTTTTTTTTGGTTATGTGTCTTCCTACTAGAGATCTTTGTTGGTTTTCCTACAGCATAGTGCCAAGAGTTGAACTCTGGTGGCAATTGCAGCAGCTATTGGCTCTTTGGGTTGCATTGAATCATTGGATTGTTGAATTACATTGAATCGTTGGATCGTTGGATTGTTGAATAGCATTGAATCGTTGGATTGCGTTGGATCATTGGATTGCGTTGGATCATTGGATTGCGTTGGACCATTGGATTGCGTTGGATCGCTTTGTGTTGGATTGTTGACTATTAACAGTCCTTATCAGTCCCAGTCCCAACGCCCCCATAGTTAGATGTCCCCAACTTTGGGATTCCGTAATATTATCAGGAGAGTTATTTATTATACTTCAAAACCATTGAAATCAGAACATATCTCAATCGTCATTTTCTCTTCTCTGTGGTAAAAACTCTCGTTGTTTGTTATTGTTTATGTGGGGTTTCCATGGATACACTACAGATTCTTGAAAAAAGACGATGGATATTAGAAAAACTTATTTATCTATTTTACTCGTATTATCATGCAAAATCACCTCCCGAAGTTCCTGCACCATACACCCAGATACCTTTTAACCATTATAAATGTATCGATTAACTCACTACAGTCTGTAGACTCTTTTAGTATCATAATTACAATAATAATAATAATATTTGGTTGATTTATAAAGCGCTTTTTTTGTGAAAAAGGTTGCTATGTATCAAGGGCGCTGTGTATATCAATGTTTATAAAACAATGATATTAAGTGTACAGAAATAATTTCATGGTTGACTAAAGTTATTATAAATAGCATTGAAGATTTTCAATAAGCAATATAATATGTATCTAATAAAGTGTGACCCAAATATTGTTAACTACAGAACATGATCAGAAATGTGATTAAATAATAATAATATTTAAAAAAACCTTGTTTGTGTGTCACAACTGCATTTGCAGTGTTAGTGCCCAGTTTTATTACACCCTTCCGATGCTTGGTTTCAAGAATGCTCTGAAAACAAAAATAAAAAATTATATAATTTCAATCCAATTGTGAATTAATTATTAGTACATATTGTTGATCATCTGCCTGAAATAGTGTTGCATTTTGAATGATTCTTCCACTGAAAAGGTGTTTGATATTATTTGTTATTGAGTTTGCCAGCTGTATTCAGAATTTGATTTATTTTGGTAAGTTTTTAAGAATATGTATAATGAGGTATTTCATAATTTTATAGACATCATAATATGTACATACATAAATGACAGTACCTACCTATAATATTTACAAAAAAATACTGATACTATGTTCGCCAATATTATTATTATTATTATTACAATATTTTCACCACCATTACGCTAACCTCAAAATTATTTCAAACTTTTTTTCCCTCCAATAGTTCTCCTGTCAAAAGTACAACTTTGCTTTTGTTTATGCTATAAAAATAGAACATAAAATACCCAATTAAATATTAAAAGATAGTACCTACCCGAATCTCGTTACAGTAGGTACCATAAAGCAATTTTATCTATATTACCTTGTATTTAGTAAGAGCATGAGTGGCCAGTTCTTTCTCGGCAATAGCCTGCGTAAGCCTCTCCTGAAGATATCTGTTCTCCATGATGAGAGAGTCTATATCTAGAACGGGCCCTGGCTTCCCAGTGTCGACTCCGTTGGTCTTGGTCTTCTTCGAAAGCGCCACCATGAGCTGGTGATTTAGTCGATGCAGTTTGCACTTATAAGAATCTCTCTCGTTTATCAAGTCTTCCTTCTCGTCCAGCATTGATCTGAGATCTGATTGTAATTGTTCAACCTGTAAAAACAATATAATATTTAGGTACTTAATTATTGCACTGTGTAATTATTGTGTGCAGTTTTACCCAATTTTCAAAATGGGTTTTTCTTTTTACAATTGAAAAAGATGCAATAAAAAGATAAATATACAGAAAAGTGGGACATAATTTATAAAACTATTTCAGTAACCGAAAATGGAAAATGATGCGTTTTAACAGCGTTTCATTAAAAAAATGTATAATTTGACGTTTTTTCTTAACTAACCTTAAAATTTTCACATCAATAATAATGGCCGCCAACTGAACAATCGATTTTAATTTAAACGAAACAACTATTAAAATGGATTATTTTGCATTTCCGGAAACTGAAATACTTACTTCTCGTAATTATCTATCTGTGTTTTTTTTTTACAAAAATGCATATTAACTTTTATGTATTGGTATACAAATAAAACATGTGGCATCTCATCTTATTTTTTTTAAGTTGTTCAGATGGAAATGAGTTTGTAAGCTGATAACATTTTTCAGTTGTATTAATTTAGAAAATTACGCAGAACAAGCACTTCAAATCTCACTATGCCAGTGATTATAAGTTATTGTTGCTTCATACACGTAAATTTTATGATTTAGAACTCAAATATTATGATTTTTCATAAAGGCGTGTAATACATTCCTATTCCGAGAGATATTATTGCATTAGGACAAGAATAATATGTTTGTGCTTAGATACCAACTTTTTTGTTTAGCGTTTCCAGTTGGCGAACTAATTCTTCCCTTTCAAAGTTCAAAGCGTTGACAGTTGTAGCACCATTGGACTTGTCAACAGATCTCTGAGGACTTTTCTTCTGTTTCCTCAACACCCTTATGTCCTCCTCAGCCTCTTCTAACTTATGTCTCAACGTTTCCACCTATACATAAAAAAATAATCTTAATATTCAGCTTACATAGACACGATTAGGCAATATAGAATTCTGGATTCAGAGCAGTGCAGTTTTTAGAAACTTCATTGTTAACAGGAGGTCATAACAATATTGGTCTTGGTGTATTTTAACCTCTCAGACAAAGACTTTTATTTACTGTGTGTTCCTTTGAGAACTGTCAAAACGTGAAAATTTTTGTGTTATTTACGAGTTTTGCTAAAAGCTTCATAACTCACGTTTTGGGAAACGTAGCCTCATTCTAAAAAATGTTTTGGAAAGATTATGAAATTCACTATCGTATTGTGTTGTTATACGTAAATATTTGCGTTTCTAAATATACATTTTATGAAAACGTCAAAAATATGTAAAAATCGCTGACCATTATTTCAAAGCCGTGAAAAATGTACTTTTTTCTGAGTATCATAAAGAAATAACACTTTATATATTGAAGAAATATAATTAAAAACTATTAGTCACCTCAAAATATTAACCGTCCAAACTAAAATATTTTTAATAAATTATTTAGAAACGCAATAAATTATGAACGAACAAGATGACAGATCCAATTGGCTTAGATAATGCACCTCTACGTTCCATAGATATTCTTGAATACAGACGCGTAGCGTTATTCATTATCGATCCTCTGTTTTTTAAATCATGGCAATCCGTATACTAGTGATGGAAATAAATCGATTTTTGTAAAATCTCGCGCGTTTACGTGAAAAGACGTTCTAATGTCTTGACCGCTATTATCATATTTACGTCTTTTGACGTTCTAATGTTCTGAGTGGTTAAGCATCTTTGTACAATTTGTAAATATTATGCAAAGGTACATAAAGTAATGCAAATTATTTGAACAGCTGTTTATCTAACATAATCCACGCACAAAATAATATTACTTGCCATTGAAAATTAATATTTTACAAGTTGTTGGCATGTGGGAGAAATTAAAAATAATCTTGAAATGATAGAGATTCTGTGGCTAGCTTTACACTCGTAAGTTTAATTTATGACTTAAATAAGTGCGTTTACATATTATTCCAACTTATGGTAATTAATGTTCACATAAGTTGTTTGAATCTTTAACTCGTGTAAGTGCTCACAGCGACCGATAAGTATATTTGCGGTAAGATGACTTCCTGTAAAAAACAAATTCCAGCTGACGATAATTTATGCAATTTTTGTTTACATTAGTTTTTGTAGTACTTATTTGATTTTTACCTGGTGTTATTTTTTTAATTGTTTTTGGGAAAAAAATATGTATTTTTAGTTCGAATAATTAAAGTAAGGGTTTTATAGTAAAACAAATCCTATGAAAAGGTTTTAATTTTTAGCATCTCGCATCGGCACGTTTAGGTACCATTTCTCACGGTGAGCGTCTCAACTTATCAAACTGATTTTATAAGCAGTGAGAATGCTGTACATTTGCGCGGACACGATTTAAACCAGTCAAAAACTCAAACAGCCTGCGACTTTAAATTGCTATAAATAACTCTGACTTGGCACTCATCTTCAACATACGACTCAACTGCTTGACAATGTTTCATTGATCATTGATCACAACTTACAGACAGTTTAGTAACCATCTTTTGACACATCGACGCTCTAGTTCGTTTTTGTCCAACAGACCAAAACGTAAATCGGGAGAAATAGGGCTTCAAAGTTTTTTACGATAAACGCATACACAATGAAATTATCTCATTCTAAGCCCACTAAAATGATTTAAAGTAGTAAAAATTATTATTTTTGATTAAAATTCATTCCAATTGTTTAAAAATACGCAGAAAACACGTTTTTAATTTGGATATAGGACACAGTGATGGATAAACACGCTCAGAATGTTATTTAATTTTGATGGAATTGAGACAAACGGCGTCTTGAAAACAAATTTTAAATTTTTTTTTCACTTGTATCGTATAAATAAAGACTTTCGGAGAACAACTGCATACTTAACTCAATTTCTCCAAAAATGGTCTGTTGGACAAAAACGAACTAGAGCGATGACATGTCACAAAATGGTAAAACTGCCCCCATTACCATTTCTCATTTACTGTAACTTTATATGTTCTAAATTTGTAATCTTCTCTGAAATATATTGGTGTATAATCATTTTATGGAGACCACAAACAATAAATAAATTCTGAATCTTGACATAACCCGACTGCCATTGTTTAAAATTAAATTTTACCTCAACAGAGAGAAGTTTGTTTTGCTCTCTTGTATTAGCCAGAAGCTGTGCGCCGGATATGTTGTGAATTCCGTTGTACGGTTGTTTGTAGTCTGCCTCCGGACCCCGAGAAGATGGGAATCTCATTTGAAACTGTTCTGCCAGGAATTTATAACGATCTTTTTCCGTGGAACATTTATCCAGCTGCTTGCTCATGATCGAAAGGGCTTCCACCTTGCTTTGGAGTTTGCTGCGGAGAACTGCATTCTAAAAAGATTAAAGTAATCTTAAATTATTTAGCATTTGATACAGGGGTTGGGAAGTCAGGTTAAAAATGACAACCAACACAATTGAAAATGTTTTTAAACTGTTTTCAGATCATAATTAAGCTGCTTTTATGCGAGTAGTCAAGCAGGTGGGCGACGGTACGTTATCCCTATATGCTAACAAGAAACCGACAAGAATTTAACACGATTTTAGTTAGCATTCACAGAATCTAAATAAATTGAGAGTATTATTGGTTAAAAAATATGCAACTATCAATATGCTAATCAATATAGTCGGCTTTATCACGACAAATATGTTTACCTCCGAAATGACATTGTCGACGTGTTCGTCTAGAAAATTCACTTTGGCAGCTCCTGTAGTTTTGTTGAACATTTGTACAGACATCTAAAGCAATATAATCAATCGATATTCATAACTTTTTTCTTGTGTCGGAATTGACAGAAGTACGATGATAAACACAACGAACTGTCAATAAAAAATGATTTTAGTTTCTGTGGAAGTGTCACTTTCGGGCATAAGGAAATGCACAGAGCAGAGACAAGATAAAAAGATTCTAAAACTCCGACACGTACTTCCACTTTTCAAAAACAGATGTCGGTAATGGTCAATATAACATTATAACAATCCACTCTTTTTGCCGGGGCGTATTTGAAATGATTGATGAAGTAAATATTATAATAAAATTATTATTATGTTTTCTTGTTTTAGAAGCGAAAGTAGATATAACATGGAAAATAACCACATCTATCTATAAATATAAAAATAGAGTATCCCAGTGTGAAGGTCACCGTCTACATGAAATTTCTTTAAAAAAGCCACGCCCCCTTTTCCCACCCCGTAAAGCAGAATTTTGATTCTTCATTGATGAAATTTTTCACACCTTACTTCAGTACCGGCCCTATGGAGGCGCAATTGGAGTAGTCGGCTCCGGCGCCGAATTGTCAAGACGCCAAGGCGCCGATGACACCTAACACGCAACAGTCCTAACACATCGCCCTATTTATTTATTTATTTATTGGATGATTTGTATAGCGCCGCTTTTGTGAGATATCACCTCAGGGGCCTTAGGGATAATTTTTCACCAAAAACGGCGCTACACAAAAATACAAATCATCCCAATATTATTATTGATTACAGTAATAGCGCCTGGCGCTGTTTGGCTCATGGCCGGCCCTGTTTCACTAAAAGAGGAATTTACTGTCAACGTCTCATTCAGAAAAACTCTATCTAAAGCCCGGCCAATTCTGAGGACATTATTATACTATAGCTTTTATATTACAGCTTAAAAGACGAATACGCCATCGATTTTTTTAAATATTATAGTGATGTAATGGTAGCAAACTTTTTTTAACAATGTCTCAAGGTGTATTATTTAATAACCGCCCATTAGAAGCTACCAAAACGTTAGTAGGTATATGAGAATAAAAAGTTGTTCAAAATAACTAGCTTGAAAAAAAACTAACCACGGTTAATCTTATATGAATCCAATCATCCGATTCATATAAATATTATTACTATCCGGTTTCAAGCGAGAATGAAACCGTCTGTTTTCAATTAATGAAAGTAAGGAGAAAAAAAACAAAATAGTTTTTTCATGACGCCAAAGTTTATGTTCGATTGTGTCAGCTATTTCATCATACAGAGTTTCTGATTTATTCCTAAGATCTAATATTATGATATATGTACATGTAGGGGTATATAAATTAATAAATAGGTAATTTGACATTTACTACCTACCCACCTACTAGCTACCCACCGGAAACCTATATTTAGTTTTTTTAATCGTCCAATAATAAAGCATTATCAAATATTAATAAATTTTGCAATTTTTTTCCCATGCGAGTAAGTACTTACTCGTACTTCCCATTCGACGAACAAAATTTCGTCTAGGAGTCATTTTTTATGCAAATATGTTACTGACCTTGAAAGAGTTATAATATTTTCTCCCGCAACAAAGTACTTGAATGACACGTGATTGCGGTGATTTTAGTAAGTTTAAAACATTGGTTTATGCTTTATTTACCTTTTGAAAAACTCCCACAATAATACTAACAAATTAGAACGTTATTATCTTTTTTATACACGTTTAAAAATTGTGTTTTTTTTTAATGTAGGCATGTTCTTTAAATAGCCCAAAGTTTGTAATTGGCAGATCTGAGATGCCGGCTTTGAGATGAAATTTTATAAAAATTTAAGGTTATGCCGTTGAGTTATCAATATTATTGATCTGTGGATTGTATTTTAACAAAAATCTAGTATTGTTTAATTCGTATGTGTCACGTATTACGTACGTTGGGGATTAATTGATTAGTTCAAAAAGATAAAATAAATAATGTCACATTCCTCCTTCAAAATTGTCGGGGTCATTCGCGGTGTTTTTAATCTATCTTAAAGAGTGGGTGGGTGGGGGGTTCTTAATTCAAATTATGCCCTAATAAATTTACTTACACAGTAATAAAAAAATCAATTGACAAGAATTTAGGTATAAAAACAGATCGTAAAAAGTGCCACACCTCCACGAATGTTATAAAAAATAGTAATAGATATCAAACAAAATCATAGGTAGGTACCTACCTACCGTTAGAACAGTTGTGAATTAATTAATTTAATATTAGATAGTTTCGTTTGCCGAAAACATCATTGTGAATCTCTCGACAGATTTTATCATGCAGAACACTAAAGTAAGTCTTTATTCCGGAAAATCTCGAAAAAATAGCTAATTTAATAAAAATTCCGCCATTTTATTTTTATTACTACGTGTAACAACCACTACTTATCCAGCGGGGAAAAGTCAATAATAGTCTGTATACTTTTGGATTAAACTGTTTATTCTGCAGTATCTCTCACAGTGTTTTTATAATTCAACCTTCTTCCCTTATCCCTAGCCGGAAGTGTCCATAGATAAGCAAAAATATCCCTCTCGAAAAGTCATCTTCTTCTTCTCCTTGACGCGCCCCATTCCTGGCCATATGGGTGTTACATACGGTTGAAAAAAGTTTCAAAGATCCCCATATCTTCATTGCATCGCTTTTTATTTATCAACCCGTTCTCACATAAGGTACCTAAATGTAAAAATATACGATTTAAAAAAAGTATGTTTTATTAGAAAATAACTTCAATCCGTTAAATTAATAAATAACCAGTACTTTCCTAAATAATTGTAACTAGTACCTACTTGTGTGTACTGACTTATCTGGTTACTTTCGAGAAAGTATGAGAATACATGATATTACTACGCCTAGAGCCCTAGAGGTCATTGTATAATATTAATGACTTTCAACATCTAATTGATTATTGGCATATTATTGGATATTGATTGCATTTTAATTAAATGTGAACAGAATTCTGGTGGGAACTGAATCAAATTTGATAAATTAAAAATTATAACGTACCTACATTAAATTTTAAACTAAATCAAGGGTGCCAATTCATTAGAAAATATATATTTTTTAAAACATGTATTGAGTTATATAGTTAGGTACCTAAGTATCAACATTGAGTAAGGTTAAACGCGATGCTCGTTATAATCTACGTGTTTGTGAATGGCGTCAATTAATTTATTTTAATAGCATATGCTTATTGCAAGGTAATGCTTTATAATATTAAGACAAATTATTTGTTTTTGCCCGTACATACGCAATATGTAGGATACTGCCATCAGAGTGTATGGGAAATGTCCAAAATTTGAGATATTTTAACTATTCCACAGTAATTGGTATTAATTGGTATTAACCTGCCGAATTTCGTTACTTTTTTAGTATAAATATATGTAGCAATTTTATGAGTCGTATTTTTTTGTTAGGATTACGTACTACATAATGGCAACTTAACGAACGTAAATATCTCAAGACGGGCTTAAAAAAACAACTGAAATACCGTCCCTAAAGCTTTCGAAACGTTGATTGCTCATTAAGGACGGGTTGTTTCGGAGAATTTGAACAATTCATCAAATTTCAACGTTCATTTTAGGGTTCTGTGAAAGTCCTATTCAAGTTCTGTTTTTATATCATTGTAGGCTAGTTGCTTGACAGAACTGAAATAAAAACAGAACTTGAAAAAATCTTTCACAGAACTTGAAAATGAACGTTGAAATTTGATGAATTGTTCAAATTCTCCGAAACAACCCGTCCTAAGTCGAATGAATTCTAAATATTAAAAAAAAAAATTCTGAAATATATATTTTCAAAATATTTACCCCGCAGCATAAAGAAACATTAGAACATAAATACAGTACTAGATTCACGCGCAATGACGGGTTAATAGTTCCGAAATTTAATAATAGATACGGACAGAGAACGTTTGAATACAACATACCGAAGATATTTAATTTATTACGTGACACTATAAAGCAATATAAGTCTATGAATAAGGTTAAATATATGGTGAAAAATTGGCTATCGGAAATTTTTTTTTACTTTAATACGTATGAAAAATTGTATGAAAAAATTGTTGATTCTGTAGATATAAGATGTAAATTATAACTTATAAAAATGTATATGTAACTAAACTTTAAGCACCTGCTGACAAGCCAATTCAATTGGCTTAGCAGGACTTGTTTGTTGATATGTATTAACTATTTATTCAATAATAAAAAAAATTACTATCATGCGCATTAATGAAATATCAAAATTAACTGTTAAAAATGTGAAAAAAATAAAATACCGATATTGGTTTTATCGAAAATAATTCAAAATATATTAACAACGTTGTGTGAACCCTATTATTGCTTAATGTCATACTTATTGGTAATTATTGAACGTTTATTAGAAGTATATTTAAACGTTCAGATTGATCCCATTTTAGTCTAACTGTTGTAGACATTGTGTGTGTTTCAACTTTGACATCAAGTGAGTCTTTTTTGTATACTAACAGCATTACTAAAAAACGCGTTGAAAATTTTATTTCAATTGATAAAAGACCGTGTACGTGAAAACCTTACTAATATAGAAAGTGACATAATAATGTAAATATGTATACATTGCTTATCCAATCAAAGATGGTTGTTTATCTCTTGTATAAACTTGAATTAATAATAATTTCTCATCGAATTTCGGAATTTTTGTGAGATTTTTTAAATGTTCTATTTTATTTGAAAATTTCGTAAACACAAATACCATTTTAGAAAATTGATAAAATTACCTTTTAGATTTTAGAATTAGAAATACACTTTTATATATTTAAGCATTTAAAAAAAATTAACACTTTAGGACAAAACTTCGAAAAAATTTAAAGAATTCAAAATTAAAAACCAGTTTTCCTTTTATTTAAGGAATTAGCTATAAAAATGTAATTTGACTTTTCACCTCGTTCATAGAAAAAAAAAGAATTGGCTTTTAATTCCCTAAAAATAACCATAAAAAACTGATATTTTGAATGTATTGTCTACACATCTTAATCCTTTATTTATGGGATACATGTTTACCAGCACTTTTATGAATTTCTTATAAAAATGAGACCATAAAATTCAATTTGAGTTTTGGAATAACTAACTTAATTGAATTAACCCTACTTTTGACAAAAATTACAATTTACAACATGCAATTATAGTAAAATTACTTGACTAAAACTGACGAAAAAGCACACAAATAAGTTGTAAATATATTGAAGTTTACTTATATAATAGTGAATTATTCATTCGAGGAGAAATTATTAAGATAAACATGATTTGAATTACACATCACAAATCAAAACTGTCATTTTGCCGGGAAAATGCGCCAGTTTGCGCATGCGCTGCCAAAGTGCAATGTTCCCAGTTTTTTTTGCAGCACAAAAAATAATTTTTTGTTTAGTAATAACTCTAAATAGAAATTATACCTTCAGTCTTTATAAAATGTGTAACAAAAAAAAACACCGTTTAACGGTTGTGAAGTGATTTTTTTAATTAGAAAGGCTGTAAATATTTATATTAAGTTTTGATTTATTACTTTTAAAGCTTTTATGAAATTTCATCGTTTATAATTGTAAAATTCGTGTCTATCTTAATTGTAATTTTTTCCCCAAGATAAAGATTGATTCATCTTCATTATTAAAAAAAATCTCCTTCTTACGGCCGCTGTTCCCAATCCTAATAATCAAATTCTAAGCGAATCACCACTGCACTACGTAATTCCAACACACAATAATTGCTTAAGCAAGCCGCTCAGTCTAAGCCAGCCGGACAGCTGGATTAGCTATTTAAGCAATATGTAAGGAAAAAGCTAGTTACAAAAAGTGTCGACAGAGTGAAAAAATACCGCGAATCAATGATCAAATGTCACTCTGACAATCGACAGTCGCGCTCCTTTCAGTTTTTTGTGTTGCATTAGTCATTATCGTTTTAAAATGGATAGAGAAGTTTTAGACATTTTAGATATACTAGATATTGCGGAATGGGCCGAAGTAATTGATGAAAACATCGGGTTATACAGGCGGCGACAGGGTGTGGATGTCAATTACATCGAACTATTTATTTATTTATTAATTTACGGACAATATGTCCATTAAAACCATAATATTGACACGAATAAGAAAACATAGATGACAGTGAATGGAGAGTACATGTATGTGAAGGGCAAAGAAAATGTAAAATAGAAAAAGTACATATAGAAAATAACTACAAATGAATTAAATGACAAAGAATTTTTTGACCGTTTTCGTATGACGAAAACGTGTTTTTTGTATATTTTGAACCTAATTGAGGAGAATTTAATTTTATTTACGCAAGTGTCATTTTTACGATGAATGTGCGAAATATTTTGCCCTTACCTCATGTCAGATCTGAAAACCTTTCTATTCTATCAATTTAATGTTATTCTTCGCACGCTTTGCTTTGATCTCCATTTAAAGGTTTGTTTGGGTTTGTTTTGCTGTCGCACGGAGAAAAAACTTACGTCGATCTGCCAAATCAAATGGGAAGTCCCGATTGTGGCATCACGTTCAAGTTGTCACTTTATTTTTAATATATTATATACGTTAGTTTAAAAAATATGAAATACCAGTTTGTGAATAACGGTATTTAAAAGAAGTAATGTGTATTAATAAGAGCTACAATAATTAACTCTTTCATATTAACTTAACATAGAAAGTTTTTAATTTGACGTCATTTTATTGTCTATGGTAATGTGCGGTAGTGTGTGGGGCTACTTAAGATTTTCAAAGATAAAATGATTGGGAACAACGCAAATCGAACGTTCCCTACAAAATGCTTAAAAATCGCTTGGCTGAGCAAAAACAAAGATTTGAACTTAGATAACGATTAAAAAGTTGGGAACAGCGGCCGTTAGTATAGTGTGGAGAAAGGTAGTGGAGGTCAACTTGGGATGTTAGGACAAAAATTGTGACAGCGAAAATGTCAAAAAACCTGCCGAATTTCGTTACTTTTTTGTCGGCTTCAAAGTTAACTGTGTCAAGCTCTATGTTCATTTCGTTGTAAAGGTTAAAATTTGATTAAGTTATTCAAGCTCTAATTCATAAAATGTACTTAAAAAACAATTTCATGGAAAACCTAATATCACAGATAAAATATGTGATAAAAATATTGACACTATGAAGGAATTTTCCACGACGTTTAACAATAACATTTTATCTTCAACTTTTTTTTGAACATTTTACAGAAAAAATGTAATATATATTAATGAAATAATGATTGATATGAGCAATGTCATCACCTTTTGTGGACTTTGATCGCAATCATAAATGTTATTTACGATTGTAAACATCGCACGATAAAACATTACCTCCTGTGAATTCTTTCATAATCTTTAAATTATAAAACAATTAATCAAACGTATGTGTTATCAGTTGTTATGATTATTGCAAATTACCTGTGTTTCTACTTGAGTTGTCATGTTAAAACAAAACAAAAATGTAGGTTTGTACGTAAGGTTTTGAAAAAATACGATGTATATTCATTGAACGCCGCTTGTGGTTTCCATAATTCGAGGCACGGCTCGCGTTTCGGTTCACAAATCTATACGCAGCATCAAATACTCAAAGAATTCCATTTTTCATTAGTCACGCAGGAATTTTTCGAAAATTCAAAATTAAAATTAAATCTTAAAATTTCATCTTCGCCAAAACAGGTTGCATTAAAAAAGTGAAGTTTCTACGTACCCACCTTTCATTCAATAATAAATAAATTCTTGCGACAAGGCGGTAGGTAATACATAAAACAAAGTATTTTTTTTTAATAAAATAAATTTATCAACTTTACGATGCCAGCTGCCATTTTTAACTATTATTTGTACGGTTTATAAAATCAAAACCCAAAATAATAAAAAATGCCTTCAAATTATAACTTCTTGCAATCTCTAGTTTATACAAAAAATTAGAAGCATAATAATCGAAAAGAAAAGTTGAATTAATTCAGTTTAAATTCGAATGGAATCAATGATTTTTTTTTGTGTTTTAAGACAGCCGTAAGTAAACGAATTTTATTAGGTTCATGGAACAATTAAAAATTATGGCCATAGCACGTCAAGAAAAAATCTATTGGGAGGTCTTACTTACCACCTTTCAGTACACCGTCATTGGCGCTACTTGTCTCGTGGCGTATATTATCCGTTTCACCTCCGCTAAGTAACGCCGCCCTTCAAGTAAATGTCTGTTTTTATAGCGGTGTTAATCCAATGGTTAAAGTCACTTGACGAGTAGTTAGTCAACAGTTTACTCAGATGCAGTGAAGTACCCCCTAAATGCCAGTATTTTATTATAAAAAGACAACCGCGAATATGACTTATCTGCAATCTGCAACTCTGCAGTCACCGTTTTCTAAAAACACCAATAAATCTACAGGCGATGCCATACGTAGTAATGCGAAATCATGTGTTTTTGGTTTGAAAATTTGGTCGCCTAGAAATGTTTCAGATGCTTTAATTAAATACTGCGAGTAGAATACATCTTGGCCATTGAAATAATCGAGTATTTTTTAGATAAGTAAGTCTTTTTATAAGCCCAAAAAAAATAATGTATAAGGCCTATGAAAACTGCTTTAAAGTTCAAAATCTTCTACTTACGAACCCATTTTCGGTTATGATTTTATTGTATAATGTGGCAAATTAAGTTATTTATAAAATGATCGGAAAAAAATTAAATGTTTATGCCTGAAAATTCACAAAATGCACTTTTTGGCCATGTTTTTTTCTTGCATACATCAAAACAGGCGGATGGTGTTAAGCGGGAATTTAAGCCTTATCGCCATCTACGCAAGGGGTGTTATTGATAGCGGCTGGGTTTAAAATATTACACGACGTAGTGCATCGCCTTAAACTAAAAAATGGTTTGACTGAGAGTTGAACCTTCCTACCCAGAAACTGGAGTCAACAACTCTACTAAACTCACAAAATGCCGATCGGGTCAGACATTCATTTCATATACTAACTGCTGTAATGTCACCCGATTTCAGAGAAATGATTCGTTTGATAGAATGCATTGTCATCGACAACGAGTTAACCTGCCGAGTTTCAGCTCGATAGGATGTCTGGAAGCTGGTTAATTTTAACATCTAAAATTAACATTAATTCATTCACTATAACAAAATCGAGATACATGTTAGTTTAAAAAAGTTTTTAATAATACCAATATTAGATCTGTCAAAGAATTTATACATAAAAATGCAAAAATCAGTCATTTTAAATACATGTAAGATTACGAAAGATTTTTTAAATATTTATATTGAGGGATCAGTAGGATTTATAGGTCCAATTAGAAGTTCTACCGAGCCGAACCCTCTAATATGAAAATATCTGGAGTCGGTGAATTATTTTCCCATTTGATCTCTGATGGTTTGACGTGTTGTTTTTGTATTATTTTGTATTTATTATGCTTATATAATGTACTTGCATAATGTGGATTGACTAGATGATCATTTGTGGAAAAGTGTGCGGAACGGTTTCGTTTTACCTCAGGGGAAGATTTAACCCAGACATAAAGTCGGAAAAATATAAAAATATATTTTACATAAAATTATACAATAAAACATATTATGCGGAAATTTTGACTAGCCAACTAGGAATGGATTCTGTTTTAGGCCAGTCAAATTGACAAATTTAGTTCATATCAAAATTTCATATTACATTGTTTAATTATAGAACATATTATTTTATAGAAGGAAAAAAAGTGTTAAGATTGAATTCCTGTTAGAAGCTTTAGTTAAATATACAATTTTGTACTTATAAAAATAAGCGAAAAGAAAAAATAATATCTTAAAATACAAAATTACTATCGAATGCTTATGTTTAACAATAGATGTATGTTTGGTTATTTAAATCGCTTGCAAAAATCGAAAAAAAAAACATTCTTCAAGCGTGATTACAAAATATTATACTTAGAGTGAATGACGTATCCCCCAGCTTTAGGCGCCGGCAAAGAAACTCAAAAGGATGCTACTCGAAAAGGATGCAGCAAATGATTAATAACAGATTGATATTTATCTTTTTTGCTATACACAATGCAATAATTACCTACTTAATGATATTTTTTGTTTAATCATAAATTTCAAATTAATCATCTCTATAATATAACACTTTATCTAATCTTATTGGTCTATTTTTAAATTTGTTAATTCTTATTATACGTTTATCCATTACGAAGAAACTATTTGTTTTGAAACGTGTCGATTAAATGGTAGTGTTTACAAAATTATTTATTTAATTTAAATAAATTGATTTTTCAATTATTGAAGAAGTCAAACAGATCATAATAGATGAATTTAATAAAAGTACAATTATTATCTTCCAAAAGTATGTACAATATTCATTTCGTGTGTATTTTTATGGAAGAATATTTATTTTCCCATACAAACAATTTATACTTGTACTATCACGTAGAATCAGTCATCGAAGTTAGCGCACTATACCCCCGGACACCCTGTATATATTTTCTAAAAACTAATAACGAATTTCATTGAAAGTACGACTATTTTATTATGTCCATCAATTTGAGATGACTGGGTGACATTTATTTGTTTATTTATTCATGTTCTCCATAAAACGATTATAAACCAATATATTACGGAGGAGATATTAATGTAGTCATGAAATAATTTGACCCACTGACCATCACCTATTTTAGTAAGTGTCAAGTTTTAGTGTGATAAATTACGTGTTTTGGAAAAAAAACATTACTTTCGTATATCTAATCTCTAAATAGTATAAAATAAAGTCGCTATCCGCGTCTGTCTGTTTGTGCGCTTAGTTCTTCTAAATTACGCAACGGATTTTGATAGAGTTTTCACTATCATTTAGAGCATTTCATTTTAAAGGTTTATATATATAATACACGAATATTATATTTGTAGAAAGTAGATAAATGTCGATGTTTTATAATCAAGTCGTAAAAATATATTTTCGGGCACTACATTGCTTACTGGCTAAACCTCATGAGATACATCAAAATAATGTAGTACGGAATTGTGTATCTTAAAAAGGCCTACAGCCATAGACATATGAATATTAGTAGACCTGCCTTAAGTGATTAAAAGCGTATTATCCCCACTCCCCATACCGGTTCCATTGGAGCCGGCTGTGCTCGCGTATGGCCTCAAGTGAAATTTGAAAACGTGACGTCATCATTCTTGTGCGAACTATGGTCGAGGCATCATCGGTTCATTTTACGAAATAACACGGCAAAATGTTGACTTGTACTATGAAAACTTGTAAAAATAGATGTGAAAAAGAGAATAAACCCAATTGTCGTATTACATTCCATATATAAGCATTATTTTACTTTATTTTAAGCATATTCACATCATATAATATGAATCAGTTGTTACTATCACATCGAGAAACGTCTGGACGCGAAACACAAAGCTGGTTGGTTGCTGGGAAGTAAATTATGAACATTTATAAAAGTGTCTTAACTAAATACTTAAACGAAATATTCGACTCTGAAAATGGAACCGAATTTTTTTGCCGAATTTGGACTTCGCAAATTTGTTCATAACGTGGCGAGTAATTTGCGCTCCCATGTAAAAATGTCTATTCATTCAAAAGCAGATTTTACTTTTAAGAAGTAAATGGTGATATTATAATGCGAGATGCCTATTTACTGTCAGATTGATTTATTGACGAATCACAGCCAGCCTTACTCCCTTCGTTCTTCAACAGTTGATTTTACCCCTCGCCATTATCTTCTCGTCTATTAATTCCTATGTCTGTGCCTACAGCAAAGTTCACAGTGGTATATGTCTATCTCCTAAGGATAACCCCCAGTAACGCCGGGTACACATCAGCTAGTTTAAAAATAATTGCCTATAAGCAAAATGTGTGAAGCTTTTTCATACATTTACGGAAATCGCCGATAGCAAAAAAAAACTAGGAATGTAATTATATATCTACACTAATGAGGTGGCTGCAGTAAAAAATACAATTTTGTTGATATACGAGAAATTTTTGGCGAAGTTTTTTTGCTATTTACGATTTAATCATCTATCATTATTTTATAGTCCAATCATTGCCAAATATTTCGAAATCTATAGAGAATAATAAAAACACTTGATATTATAAAAAAATCTCACTAAATATTTCTCAGCGTTATTGCAAGGTCAATATATACGGCCTCCGTGGTCGAGAGGTAATGCTCTCGACTAGCAAGCCGGAGGTCGTGGGTTCAAATCCCGGCGTGCGCAAGTAAATTTTATTTGATTTTTATGTGTTATTTTGCAATTTATTAAATAAAAATATTAAATCGCACGTTCCATAGTGGAAGATGGCCCTGGTGTAAGACCACCATTCAGAATTGAAATGTTGCTTGAAATGGCTTTGGCCGTCTTCGGTGACCAGATCTGAATAGCCAGGTACTTTCCCACTTTCCTCTTCTCGTTCGCCTTTCCCTCCCAACTACCTTCAGCCTCACAACATACCCCAGATGCCATAGTCTCAATGTCTCCAGATAGTTGGGAACAGATTTAGAGCGGAGACGGAGTAATTCGGTCCCTTTAATGAAGTTCACCAGGGTTGTCATTGGATATGTGGCTATGTCTTTTGGTACTTTTTGCAAAATTTACTATTTGCCATAAGAACAACAAGCAACACAGGCTTGTCCTAGTAAGGTTAAAAATTCTATCTTAAAAAATTACAATGTAAAGAAACAATAAATAAATAAAAATAAACTATTACTTATTTACAGAGTAAAAATTGTTTAAAAAATGTATGAAATTATTGTCAAAATTTATGGAATTGAATTATCCTTTTTACTGACTGATACCTGATACCTAGGTACAATAATATGCGGAACAACTATTGCGTTTGAAAATTGATGTTATCGTGCAGGTTGAAATACCTAAAAGCTAGAAATTGTGATTGTTCGCTCTCATATTGCTTCTGTTCAACTGATAGGTTACATTGTCTTTATCAAGACAAGGGCCTTGGTATATAATTTGAACAATCGATTCCGCCATATTTTATTGTCTTTTGGCAAAGGGAGCGAAGATATGTTCTAAAATTCGAACAATAATTTTATCTTTAGAGCCTAATAACTAACTATAAATATCTATTATCATTATAACAAATACGCTAGACTAATAATTTTTTTGGGCACGTGCCACATACCTACACTAACGAAGAAATGACCTTTGTAATTTCATATGTGTTGTAATCGGATGGTGTTCATGGTTGGGGAAAAAAGCAGAGATAACAATCTGAATAGAACTGCCGGCCTCGAATAGGTGAGAACCGCTACGAAACGAAAAACTGTAGACATTTCAGAAAGTCTATGTCTAAACCTGGATGCCAGAAGGCGCACGAAGAGAAACAACAGCATATATTTGAGAAAGTTTAAGTCTAAACCTGGATGCCGAAAGGCGCACGAAGAGAGACAACTGCAGACATTTGAGAAAGCCTACGCCTTAAGCTGGTTTCCAAAAGACGCACGAAGAGAAACAACTGTAGATACTTGAGAAAGTCTATGTCCAAACCTGGATGCTAGAAGACGCACAAAGAGAAACATCTGCACACATTTGAGAAAGCCTATGTCCAAATCTGGCTGCCAGAAGGCGCACGAAGAGAACATCAATAAGTATAATGTATACACCTTTCTGCTGCCTTCCTACCTTATTTTTCTGCTGCCATCTCCGGAGGTCGTGCAATCACCAGGGCAACATCTTTTTTCAACAAATCAGCGAAACTGCACTTGCAGCAGCTACTTAGTTTCGATGCCATGAAATGTGACATCTTTCTCTCTTATATAATCTATAAATCCACGGATACTGCAGGCGAAGCTCTACAAAGTAATGCAAAATCACGTGTATTTGGTACATTTTTGGTACAGTTATTTTTATAAGAATACGTAAACGAATACAGAATACAAAATACAAACTTAGAACACTAAAAAAATATTTTAAAGACAATCTTATCAATCGAAATGTTTCCACACGAATAGATCTTGAAAATTCCCCAAATCTCATTGATGACAATTTTCTCTCCAAATATATACATAATATCATTTCTTTATTACTATTTAAATTATTTTAGATACGTATTAGCTACCTGCAATTATATCACACTCAACAAGCATGTATTATAATTATTTTGTAATTTCTCACTGTCATGTACTTACTGGATCTCAAAATACATGTACCTACCATATTAGCAATTACTTATTTAACTACAATAAGGTACCTACTGTACCCTCCACTTCCAACCAGGCCTCCATGGAAGAGTAGTATTCGTATCTCACAATATGTAAAAACACAATGTAAATACTATCCTGTGCTGAGGGGCACTATATA
Organism: Hesperophylax consimilis; assembly: GCF_061612785.1. Taxonomy (NCBI): domain Eukaryota; kingdom Metazoa; phylum Arthropoda; class Insecta; order Trichoptera; family Limnephilidae; genus Hesperophylax; species Hesperophylax consimilis. Next base: position 7,671,525 of record NC_142846.1, read on the forward strand.
TGTTATTATACGTTTTTAGCAACTAAGATGATGTTTTTAATAGCTAGTTCTTCTTCCGATATTTCCTTAAGCCAAGATTTGATGTCCTTAATGTAGTTATTTTTCGTTTTCCTTTGTTTGATGTTGAGAGGGAGTTTATTATATAATTTTATTGCTAAAAATTCAGAGCTTCTTTGTCCAAAGGTAGAATTAAATTTAGGAATATTTAGTATGTCTGTTTGCTTGGCTCTGGTTTTATGTACTTAACTTATTTCTCTAATAAATCTTATAAAAATATTTGTGCCTGAACATCGCAAAATAAAATAAAACATTATTTTTGTCGATGTTTTTTTCTTGCATAGATAAAAACAGGCGGCTGGAGTTAAGCGGGAATTTAAACCTTATCGCAATCTACATAAGGAGTGTTATTGTTAGTCCCCCTAAGACAGTTTACTCCCTAGATTATCAGTTGGGCAGTCATGCGTTTGCCGCTCCCCATGATGTGGCTAGGCAATATTTATTATGATATAGCAATATTTGTTATGGATTTACAGAACGTATGCATTTGTTACAGTTTTCAAAAGACTTCTTAAAAATGCTGTCAAGGATCTCGACGAAAAGTGCAACATGTCTGAAGACATCAACACGCCATCTGGGGAGTGTGGGACGAGTTAGTTCTGCACAGGTTATTCGCAAGGAAGAGAAATATAGTTGTCACAACTATCATCCCTTACCCGTGGCGCTGTGCAGAGGGAGTGGTAAGTTACCCGACGTCGTTATTTTTATTACTACATCAGTTGTACAGTCGAAGAAAACCTTTTTTCGTCAAAGAAAATCACTTTGTCTATTTGATACAGTCGACTTCATAGCCAAGTACAAATTAATTGCAAGGTTATATGACGCCCAACTTAACGGCGCACACAAGGCCGAATGATCAATTTACGACGCCAAAAAAATTTATTTTGAAACTGACCTAAAATGCTTGTGAGGAGATTACCTAAGAAAGTTAATTTTTTTACATTCTAGATATGTAGTTCTTTTATTTTAATCTCCATTTCCCTTAGATCAGGGTCGTCAAAAGAAAATAATGCGCTCGATTTAACAAAGATGGAATGTTGGGGGATATCAAAGATATTAGAAGAACGAGATATGCTATGTTGGCCGCCGGACCGTAGCCAGAGTACTACCTAATTAGGGTACTTTGAACGGTATCGGGACGTGTACGTACAGAAATCTGTTCTATGTATTTGTGCGGATACCTTAGCGTAAGTGAAGGTTTGCAGTTGTATTGGTGAACAAAACCGGCGACACTCGGCCAAACAATTCCACACAGTATGAACTGCTCATAGCACATCTCGTTCTTCTAATATCTTTGGGGGATATACAATTAACGTTATTGTGTTACTAATAAGATATTTTTTGAACTAGTACAAAAAATGTCGTGGCACTCGGTGGAACTTTTTTTAAAAATCTAACTAAAGAAAATATTTTTTTAACAAAAGTAGTATTTTATAAAACATATATCATATACGTATTACGTTAGAACTGTTTTGTTAAAATTAATTGCAGATTAAAGTACACAACTGACGATTCAATACCCATGTTGAAAATTTTATGATTTTAAAATAGAGCAAATAGAACGAGAAGAATAACTCAACCTTGCGCGCATGTGCAGACCATTGGATTGCGTTCAAAAAATAAATTATTGCGGTTCATTTTGAACTATAAGGTTGCGTTCATAAAATAAATTCTTGCGGTTCATTTTGAACTATTCGGTTGCGTTCATAAAATTAATTATTGCGGTTCATTTTGAACTGGTCTATAGAGAACGTTTCAAATGTATTTTTGATTAGTTTGAAGATAATGCATTTCCTATTTTGGAGCCGTAATTTCTTTGGCCGTTCTTATGTGCGGCGCACAGTGGGCTGAAAATCGCCTTTCATAGACATAGATACTTTAATTTTCAAGGGTATTTTTTGGCTAGAAATGGATTCTGCTGATCAGTACTATGCTATACAATTTTGTACGAAGCAATTGCGTGTACAAATGAAGGAGTTATCATTTTTTTAAGAAAAAATTGTATGGCACTGACATTAAAAATGAGGCTATCTCTGGAATCATAAGGTTGACCATTATATCCTTACACACAGATATAATAATATTTATTTGTATTTTTTGACATACTTCGTATTGTGGCGCAACTTGTGATTTTTTTTTTAAATCCTCATAGTTGAAAAAAAAACTTTTTTATGTTGATGATTCATTTTAATGCCTAAATGCTTTACATATGAGTATGCTTTGTCTAATTTACAATATTTTATTTACACTGCAAGCCTAAAAGCATTTAAGCATTAAAATGAACCATCAACATTAAAAAGTGTTTTTTTCAACTTTGAGGATTTAAAAAAAAAAATCGCAAGTTGCGCCACAATACGAAGTATGTCAAAAAATACAAATAAATATTAGTATATCTGTGTGTAAGGATAGAATGGCCAACCTTATGATTCCAGAGATAGCCTCATTTTTAATGTCAGTGCCATACAAATTTTTCTTTAAAAAATTATAACTCCTTCATTTGTACACGCAATTGCTTCGTACGAAATTTTATAGCATAGTAATGATCAGCAGAATCCATTTTTAGCCAAAAAAAAATACCCTTGAAAATTCAAGTCTCTATGTCTATGAAAGCCGATTTTCAGCCCACAGTGCGGCGCCTGAATAAACATTTCGCTAAAGAGTCATATTATCATGTTCTGCTAGGCCAAGGGTTAGGGAACACTTTATCAAGAAAAAAATTCTTGAATAATTTGAAGAGATTTTTAATAAATTTGCAATATTTAATATCAGTTAGTTTTCTCGGTGCACAATGGAGGTATTGAGTATTGACAATAAAATGGTTTTTTGCAGGAATCTACGCTTGGGACGTCGAAGGCAACCGTTATTGGGACTTCCTGAGCGGATACTCAGCCACCAACCATGGCCACTGTCATCCCCGCATCATGGAGGCCCTGGTACAGCAGATGCAGGTTCTGCATCATACCTCCAGAGCTTTCCACACGGACGTGCTGGGCGAGTTCGCAGAAATGATCTGCAAGCTCTTCAAATACGATAAGATGCTGCCCATGAATACTGGTACATACAGCCTACCCTACCTTACTAGCATTGAATTACAAAATCATTTATTCAACTCGACCATTTGGCATTTACTCTGTCTGTAAATTTGTTAATTACGTTCCGGTTCCGGCTCAAGATGGTGGCCTTGTTGTGTAATACTTTTTTTATCCCATGATGTTCGTGGTTCCAACTATGAATTGTGAAATCGGAATAATCAATATTATTGTAGAATATGAAATCTATTATCACAATTATTTTATTAGTAAGTCGGCTTAACCGGCAATAAATCATTTTAAATTGGGAGGGGGTAAAATAGAATCATATAAATAAGTCGTCTAAACGTGGTTAAAACCGCAGTTTGAAAATGGCCTTCAAAGCCGAAACAGCTGTAACAATAACAAAAAAGCAAAAAAATACTTGCAAAACTAAATATTTATATCATTAAATTTGATTTTAATTATATTAAAAAATAATAGTACCTACCGGCCTGAAGAATTTTGTCGAAAAATTGTCATCGAGATGGGGACATTTCTTTGGTCAAATTGTATATTCCTTATTCGAAATAAAAAGTTACGTAAAATGTAGTTATTTAGGTACCTACCTACTTACAAATCTTATGATTTCAAAGGAAATTTTGGTTTTGGTTGAAAATAAACTAGATCTCTAGTCATAATGTGCCAAATTTATAGAAACTAAAAACATGGGACACACGGTGAAATCTAGGTGGATTCTTTGACTTTAAGTTGGCAGTTCATATATGTTTCTATAATAATATTTTGAGGAATGAAATTAATTAAATCGAATGGCCAAATCGAAAACCAAACACCCATCGCTCGAGTGATTACACTTTAAAAAACTCGGCATTTCGATTTATAAGGACACTTTAAATAATTATTTTTGTGTTGTTATCACATTCTTTACCTAACACCAGATATATTATATACTACGATATGCACAAATTATAATATTAGGTAAATTGTGTGAAAGTGTTGGTAGGTATAATTCTGATGTTCAACGCCTCCAAATGGCAAAGGTCCCTACTTTGAAATTACTGATACTTTTATGAGCTAGCTATCACTTTCATTGATTCTCTTTTATACCATTTTAGAACTGTCAGAATACAGAATCCACGGAAAATATATAAGCATTACATTTGATTTCAGATAAATTCGCAGTTTATGAACGCATTTCAAAATAAAATACTGTTTTAGAAAACAGATGAGAGACTATTTCCGATTTTAGTATTATAAATTTACATACAATTGAAAATTTAAAAATTTTCAATTCAAACAAAGACAAAGTTTTTAAAGTCGCTTCCCGATGGGTTTTATCGTGTAATATATAATTATCAATTTGCACGAAACAGATTCTACCACTTCACTTTTTTCGTTTAATTTACAAATACTTTTTTTCGCTATTTCCTGGAGTTATTTTAAAAAATTGGAAGCGTTTATGGTAAATTTTAGAATACAAACTGAAAGCGCGGTATTATCTCTTTCTAACATTGTTCTAATCATATTTCTTAACGTAATGCAAATTGAGATGGCATAACTTTTATGAAACTGTGTCAGGCTGAGAGATATATCTCAAAAAGGCTCTAAGGTTGTTTGTTGTCTGTGAAGAATATCGCCCAAAATTGCTCAATCAAGTGACAAAAAAGTAATTTCTTTGGTTATGTTATATTCCTTTTTCTTCTTCTAATTCCATGTTTTCTTCCCAGGTGTCGAAGCTTGCGAATCTGCCTGTAAGATCGCGAGGAAGTGGGCATACAATGTGAAGGGAATAGAGAATGGCAAAGCAGTCACTGTCTTCGCCGAAGGTAACTTCTGGGGGAGATCATTGGCTGCCGTGTCGTCTTCTACAGACCCTGAGAGCTATGATGGCTACCAGCCTCTGATGCCAGGATTTGAAGTGATTCCCTATAATGATCTGAAATCGTTGGAGGTAATTTTATAACTTTCACATCTTAGCCTGTCTCTGAAAGTCGTCAGAAATCAGGGGCGTATTTGGGTTGCGAACCGCCTTAGGCAAAACAAATGGCAGCCCACCCCACAGGCAGTGGATTTTACAATTATTTTTAAATAAAAAATGACATCACACTTCAAGGTAGGCCTATAATTTATAACTGCATCTTGTTCGCATTTTCGAAAAACTTTTCACTATTTTATTTATTTTTTCGAAAAAAATTTCTTCTGAAAGCTTGTCACTTTGTGATGAAATTATTTATTATTTGTGTTAATAATTCTATTTTATTTTTATTTTTTCTCTTTTTATACGCCCATGGGGCTTTTACATTGCATACATTGAAATATTTACAATTTTATACATGAGGGTTATAAAAATGGTTGCAAAAAAAAAAAATATATAATTATAATCTGAAAATATCACAAATAATATCTTAACATATTTTTTTTAAAGTATCTTTTAAACATCGAGTTTTTTACATTAAAAATGTCGATTTCATTGGTATATTCATTTGCTAAGCTATTTACGCAAGGAATTGATTATTATCAAAATGCTGTAATGTTCAGCAATACAAAAAGACTTAAATATACTTTTTAATTGATTTTATCAGCATTGCAGAGAGCAATTTTAATGTTTGATGATGTAAGCAAGTATAAGTTCGCGTGAACTTCATTATTTAATTCTGACTGCTGACATGTACACCATTGGTAACAAGTCCATGAAACTACTGGAAGCGTTCGTACGCGAGTTGACGCCATCTCTATTTGAAACACTTCCCTGTAATTATTTACTGTTTTGTGTTTAATATAGAAATTAGAAAAAATAGTCATCGGCAAAATGCCGCCCCCTAAAAATTGCCGCCCTAGGCAGCTGCCTATGTTACCTAGGCCTAAATACGGCATGGTGAGCAATATTGTTCTCGATAATCCTGTTTAAATTAAATTTCCCATCAGAAACTTTATGGACCGTGTTTTTTCAAAATTTCCAGGAAGTTCTCAAGAACCCCAACGTGTGCGCTTTCATGGTGGAACCCATCCAAGGTGAAGCTGGAGTCCTGGTACCAGATGACCATTACCTCAAGGGGGTTAGGGAACTCTGCACCAAGAATAATGTTCTTTGGATTGCTGACGAGGTATAAATAAATAATACTATAGTGAAACATACTATTTTCTCTTGTCTGTGCGTTATTTATTCCTGCGTGAAATTATTTACGCTCAAGAACTCAAAATTTGAAACAATTGCTATATAATAAAAATATCCCGTAATTATATTTTACGTCTGTTGCACATTATTGTCTGCCTCTCTTTGTTTCACCTTTGGTCTTTGTTAATCCATTTATAATATTTCAAAGGTACAAACTGGTCTGGGAAGAACAGGGAAGAGACTCTGTGTAGACTATGCAGGAGTCAGACCAGATCTGCTGGTCCTGGGGAAGTCACTCGCTGGTGGGCTGTATCCTGTATCTACAGTTCTTGCTGATAGTCCTGTCATGGATGTCATCACTCCTGGTAACTATTTTCGTATAGTTTTTTACATGTGACATTGTGAGGTGAGTGCCCCTGTTTGTACACTGTAAAAGCAGGGGAACTATGTCGCCATCATGTCGGCTGTTTTTGAAATGGCTGTGTAGCAAATGTCAAAGCTCGAGTTGTCACGCAGGTAATAAATAATCAATAAAAATTCAATAAGCTCCACTGAAACACAATAATATGTTACCAATTAACACTGCCATAATGTATTTTCTAAAAATATCCATCACCTAACCAATTTTTTTTTTTTGACTTACATATTTCAAATTAGAGAGTTTAGTTAAAAGACGAAATATAAATGACCTCTTAATGCTTTACAAAATTGTGAATAATCGTGTTAATAGTAACTTAGTCAATCAAATCAATTTTTACGCCAGGCCCAAATATACTAGAAATATGAACATATTTTGGACCAAAATTTTTGCCAATAACACTGGATATTTTAATCCTATGTCTAGAATGTCTCGATCATACAATGATCTTGCTAAAATACACACTGTCGTAGATATTTTTGCAAATAATATAACGTGTTTCAAGAAATATCTCCACGATTTCTGTACTTAAAAAAAAGAAAAATAAATAAATAAAAAAATTGTTTAGTGGTTTAGAACTTTTTTAATATGTACTCTTTGAATTTTTCTACTTATTATGTGCTTCAATCTTTGTAATTAAGTTTTAAGTTTTGTATATAAATACTGTCATTGTTTTACATGTTTGCTTATGTGAATGTGCAAATGTAATTGCTGCAGACACATTAGTCTAGGGATATTTATAATTGTACTTTTTTATTTTGTAATCCATAATTAATGTTTTTATAAATATCCTGTTTGTGTCTCGAATAAATAAACAAAAAATAAAAAAAATAAAATACAAATAAGTGGTACCTCGATATACGAGTGCCCCAACATACGAGCTTTTCGAGATAGGAGCCGGCGAGCGAGTGATTTTTTGCTTTGAGTTACGAGTGAAATTCGAGATACGAGTTCGGTTTAGCTTTAGGTCTCTGGGGAAATCCATGGGTCTAGAAGTGGAAGAGAGAGACGTGAACGAACTCGTCGAGAAGCACACCCAGGAACTGACGACTGAGGAGATACAAGAGTTACAGTCATAGCAGCATACGGATGTTATGCAAGAAATTGGTTTCGAGGAGTCAGAGGAGGAGGAGGTTATTTCTACAAGTGAGATAAAGGAGAACTTAAGAATGTCGGAGAGAGTTTCACAGTTCGTGGAAAAGAAACACGCAGAAAAAGTTTCAACAGGTCGTGCATCTGATCTTTTTAATGACACTTGCCTAACTCATTTCCGGTAAAACCACGTAACAAAAATAACTGGGGTGACATTTTGGGGGTTGGAACGGATTAATGGTAGTCTAATTGTTTTGTATGGGGAAATTTGCATCGATATACGAGTAATTCAAGATTCGAGCAAGGTTGCGGAACGAATCAAACTCGTATGTCGAGGTACCACAGTAACTGAAAAGAGAAAGTTTTTAACGAAAGGTTTCCAGTTAGTTAAAATGTTAACGATAGCGTTTTTAGAATTTAAAAACTCTTTGGATGACAGCACGAGCTGAACCCATCCATGTGTGTACACTTTTGTATTTAGATATTGGTTAATTTCTGCATGTTTTCTACAGGAACTCATGGATCTACCTTCGGCGGAAATCCTCTTGGCTCCAGGGTAGCCATGGCCGGTCTGCAAGTTCTGGAAGATGAGAACCTTTCTCAGAATTCCTTCGTTATGGGCAAAATCATGCGGGAAAGGCTGCGGGATATGAAGGGATCCGTCATAACAGACGTGAGGGGAAAGGGACTCATGAACGCGATTGACATCAATACAGGTACATTTAACGAAATAGACGAGATTTGTAGATTCAATGATTTAGGTGAAGATTGAAAACGAAATTGCTCTCGGTTCGTATTTTCGAACTGAATATCTCGATTAACACCCATTAGATTTATGTTTTTTTAAGTGTAATTTTTCGCTTAATAGTTAACCTCAATAGAACTAATAGCCTGTATCGATATGATTACAGAGATCACTCTGATACAAAATTTACGTGAAGAAACAGCTATTGTTTACATTAACAAACAAAATAAAAACAAACATATTAACCTTGTCACATACCTGATTTATTATCATACGTTTTATCGTATTAATAATAATAATTATTGATAAAAAAGAAGGCTTGTTTCCAACGACGTAAGCCCATTAATAATTGCACAGTTATCTTAATTAAAAAAACATCTGACATATATTTTGTAATTCACATGCAGAGGCTTATCAATAATAATTAATAATAAATTCTGAATAGCAGCTTAATAACAATAATATAAATAGTGTTATCTTCGTAGATATGAGGAAATTTCTACGTAATATTGATCATGTGTACGTGATTATGATCACTGACACAGTAGACTGTTAAGAAAACCATTTTCACGGTGGGGTGAAAGGTTGTCCCGAAACTTTCTCGAACTGTTTTAAGGCCCAGAAGGGTTGCTTTACCGTTTTTCACTCGCGTTTTATTATATTCTAAGATATCCGACTGAAGTAAAAAGAAAAGAATTTATTTATTTATTTATTTATATATATATACGCCTAAAAAGGCTTTTACATAGAAGTGATACATGATGCAGTACAATAAGAGAATATGTATTATACAGGAGATATTGACAGTAAATAGATGTAATCCATTTTAAAGAAGGTAAAAAATACACCCTTGTAAAATTGTGATTACAAGTATAATGAGAAAATATTAAAAAATATTAAGCAATATTAGTAAAACGTAATAGTAACATAAAGTAAAAAAGAAATTACAACAACACTACATATAGGTAAAACAAATCATTAAAACTAATTTACCAAAGCTACTCTAATTTGTAGGATTCAACAAGTGTGGGTGTATGTAGATTATGCTTAATTCTATATATGGAGTCAATAGATAAATCAATAGCACCCCCATACTTGTTGCCCAGATCATGCATCCTATTGGTCAGCGAGTGTGTCTGATAGTTGGTCGAGTATGTATTACAGAAGAATGTTATATTTTGTCTTGTATTCCTAGTCGGCACATGTAGTTTAATAGTGGCAAGGATGGCAGGACTATCAATTAAGTTGTTAATGACTCTGTGTAACACAACCAGGTCTGAAATAATTCTCCTGTCAGACAGTGTTATTAGATGCAATTGATTCATCAAACTGACATAGTTAATGTAATCAATAGATTGATGTTTTTTTTAGTTATGTTGTCCCTTGGCGTGAGGGCTAGAGTGAGGAAACAAAACAGTGAGAAGGAAATATAAATTGTTTCAAAATAATGTCTGGGGTGAAGGATAATGTATGATACTTGATGGTCAAGCTCAAATTTTGCTTACTAGCAGGATTTGGATGTGGAATTTATCTTTATTTCTGCATCTGCCTAGCCCTACGCGATAGACAAACACCTGCAGGGTATACTTCATTAACCTTCAAACAACACTGTTAATTTAATTTAAATCTAAGGCTCTGTTACCGTTGTGATTCTCACTCTCCTATTTTCTCCTCCTCTTTTCGCTCCGTCTTTAACCTCTTGGACTCACAATCCGAATGAATTTTTTCCACTCTAATTTGACTATAAATCCAGTTTTTGTAAATTCGGTTGTGTAGTATGCTTCTCTTGCAAAAGGAGTAAAAATCCAAAGCTTCTATCATTAATTCGTTTAAAGATTCCTTTATTTCTAGGTAAGATTTCATTTGATAAAGAGAAATTCCTACCTCAAAGATAGCCTTTAGATTCATCTTATCATATTTAATTTCATATGATTTTCACAAATATTAACCTGCTCTATGTGTACAAGAAAATTACGAATTTTGACAAAGTGAAACGTCTATCTAAAAGTGAAATAACTAGAAAAAGAGACATTATCTTATCTGAGTAGGCCCCCACTTATATACCAAAAAAGTAAAATTTTATTTCTGATTCCTTATCACTTTTTTGGCTAGGTTAATACTTACGCATTTCTATATCTAAGTTAGTATCAACGGTAGGTATTACAAATAATAATAATAGTGCAGTCTTATAAACCATTTTTAGATGCAAGTAGGTACTAAAAAAACTAATACCAATGTAGATATTTCTCCTTTTCTAAAAATTCAAAATTTTCGACTTCTTTTTAAACGTGGTTTTCCACAAATTTACCGAGTTTTCTTATTATTAGGCACGTTTAGTAACAGTTAAGGCGAAGCTTAATGCCAAATCACTATTTTGATTAGTTTTTATAACGAATAGCTGTATATTATGAATACAAAAAAAAATATTTAGATAAATTGAAGGTTTTCGTATCGTTTCGCTTGGTTAGAATACAAATAAAAAATAAATTACTCAATAAAAAATATAAATGTAAACTACTAAAAAAATATTTTTTCAATTGAAATGTATGAACGCATAAATGAAATAACTTTAAAAAAATACAGTATTATAGCTAAGATTATCTGTGACAGTTTCACTTGATTGAATTTTTAACTTTCTTATAAAATTATTTACAAAATAAATAAAATAAAAACAGTTTTGTGCTTGAAATCTAACGTTTCTAGACTCCGTTTGTCAAGGGATTTTAATGCCTATTACCTACGATATAAGGTATACCAAGAACATACACATTTTGGCTTGTAGCTTCCTCTTAAAACTTCCTTACAAAAAGTTATGTAGGTATTTCTATTTGTAAGAACGCTCCTCATTTGTAAACCTTTCTTTCAGATGCCATCGATCCATGGGAGTTAAGCCTTCTACTGATGAAGGCAGGTCTCTTAACTAAAGTAGCCCACGGGAAAGCCCTCAGGCTATCTCCTCCCCTCACCATCGACCGCCAGCAGATGAACGAAGCCATGGACGCCATGAAAGCCACCATAAACGCAGTTTAAACACAAAACCAAAATAACTCTTTTAAAATCGAGCATTTTGGATAAGGAACAGATTAAGGCGATGCACTACGTCGTGTAATATTTTAAATCGAGCCGCTATCAATAACAACCCTTACGTAGATGGCGATTAGGTTTAAATTTCCGCTTAACACCATCCGCCTGTTTTGATTTATGCAAGAAAAAAACATGGCCAAAAAGTGCCTTTTATTTTATTTTGTGGATGTTCAGGCGTAAATATTAAATTTTTTTCCAATCATTTTATAAATAACTCAATTTGCCACATAAAATAAAATAAAATAAATAAAATCATAACCGAAAATGGGTTCGTAAGTACGAGATTTTGAACTTTAAAGCAGTTTTCATAGGCCTTATACATTATTTTTTTCTGGGCTTATAAAAATACTTATCTAAAAAATACTCGATTATTTCAAAGGCCAAGATGTATTCTACTCGCAGTATTTAATTAAAGCATGTGAAACATTTCTAGGCGATCAAATTTTCAAACAAAAAACACATGATTTTGCATTACTACGTAGTGCATGGCCTTAAGGAAAGTCACTTTGAAAAATAATCTTAATCTAATGATCTCTACACGTACGAGTACCTCCTAGCATTTTTAAAATAATAATCTTTTAAATAATTATCACAAAAGAAATACATTCAAAGTGCTGACATTTTACATCTACATTAAATAAATATTTCATTAAAATTATTATAAAATCGTAACGATGTAATTTACTTCACAGTTTAACTGACTATATATTATTCACCTAATTTTTATTTTGTAATTTTATTTTTATGAATGAGTTTTTTAAATGAGATTATATCAGTTTACCTTATGTTGTATTTTTGCATTGAGCGAGGAATGGAATAAAAAAAATACACAAAAACAAAAACGATCTTGTTTTTGAAGTGAAACTTCTTTACCCGCGTCATGCAATTTCGAGTACCGGAGTAAAACCAACTCATGACCGAAACGAAAATGCGGGACCGATTAAAGTTCATTTGATCTAGTCAAAGTTTTGAAGTAAAATATAAATGCTTCTTAGCTCATCTCGACAACTGGCGTTGGTGGTGTAATGGTCAGCGTAGTTGCTTTCCAAGCAGTTGATCCGAGTTCGATTCTCGGCCATCGCACATAATTTTTTTGTTTTTAACGCCTTTTTTTTTTTCAATGGTTGACCATAATATCAATCCACTAAGTAATATTTTAGGCCTGTAGCATACTTGAAAAGTTAAAGAATGATATAAAATTTTTTATGATGTTAACGATAAAAAAATAAAAAAAAACATAAAATTACCATAAAAAATGGGCCAACGGCACGCGGTGTTCCCAAGCGGTCACCCATCCAAGTACTGACCGCGCCCAATGTTGCTTAACTTCGGTGATCGGACGAGAACCGGTGTGTTCAACATGGTATGGTCGTTGGCAAACGCTAAACAATATTAATTTCTATTCTACCTGCCAATAAATATATGAAAATTAGTATAAAAAAGCCCTAATAATACTGAAAACATTAGCAAGGTGTGTGCGACGTTGATAAAAATAATCATTACATACGCGCTTGAAAAAGATCGTAATTACATCCATAACTTTGCAGGAATTTTTTTTTTCAATGGTTGACCATAATATCAATCCACTAAGTAATATTTTAGGCCTGTAGCATACTTGAAAAGTTAAAGAATTTTATGATATTATTAATGATAGTAACGATAAAAAAATAAAAAAAAACATGAAATTACCATAAAAAATGGGCCAACGGCACGCGGTGTTCCCAAGCGGTCACCCATCCAAGTACTGACCGCGCCCAATGTTGCTTAACTTCGGTGATCGGACGAGAACCGGTGTGTTCAACATGGTATGGTCGTTGGCAAACGCTAAACAATATTAATTTCTACTCTACCTGCCAATAAATATATGAAAATTAGTATAAAAAAGCCCTAATAATACTGAAAACATTAGCAAGGTGTGTGCGACGTTGATAAAAATAATCATTACATACGCGCTTGAAAAAGATCGTAATTACATCCATAACTTTGCAGGAATTTTTTTTTTCAATGGTTGACCATAATATCAATCCACTAAGTAATATTTTAGGCCTGTAGCATACTTGAAAAGTTAAAGAATTTTATGATATTATTAATGATAGTAACGATAAAAAAATAAAAAAAAACATGAAATTACCATAAAAAATGGGCCAACGGCACGCGGTGTTCCCAAGCGGTCACCCATCCAAGTACTGACCGCGCCCAATGTTGCTTAACTTCGGTGATCGGACGAGAACCGGTGTGTTCAACATGGTATGGTCGTTGGCAAACGCTAAACAATATTAATTTCTACTCTACCTGCCAATAAATATATGAAAATTAGTATAAAAAAGCCCTAATAATAAGAGAGAAGAATACTAGAAGTTTCACTTCTGTCTTGCGTAGGCTTGACACACCCACTTTTATTAACATGCATAATATTCAATCAACATGAAAATGGAGAAACAAAAAATATTAGCTACCCGAAGATTTCAAACAACATCCCCGATGAGAAAATGGACTTCATTTAATATCAAAAAGAAAAAAGTTTTTGAAAATGACCAAGATTCAAAATTTTTCGATTATTCAATTTTTCCTGAGGATTTTTTTAACAAAAAAAAATTACCAATCTTCGCATAATTAATTAATTACAAGATAATTTTTTTATAAAATTTTCGAGACCCATTTACCGAGCAAAACCCTCCGAAGTTTCCCGGAAGAATTTTTTTTGAAAAATAAAAATAATAATATATCAAATCTTCACATAATATCAAAAAGATCAATGTTTTTATAAAAAAAAATCTCATTTTTCCGGAAGACCATTTTTAGAAAAATTATAATTTCCAAACAGAGAATTTACTAAATTCTCATAATATCCAAGATATAATTTTTTCATTAGACATTTTGGACAAATTTTCCAATTTTCTTGTAAGGTTTAAAAAATATATACAAAATTTCCAAATATAATCATGTAACATAGTTTGAGGACAGCGTACTAACAAATGTAAAAATTTTGAAGTGTTGGAAATTTATTTCCAAGAAAATTTTCTGGCTTCATTCCTGTAATTGACAAACGCGTTGCTACACGAGGCGTGACACGTGCGCGTTTTTATTTGGGCTTTGCTAATCAGGGTTGTATTACATCGTCATTGCCCCACGGGGTTAAGATATTAGTTTGACATTTCAATTTTTTGCGGAATAAATTACATAAAAAAATCGCGTCCTTAATTAGTAGCACAGTAAGTGTACTTGTAAGGTTCCTTAATCACATTTACCTTTTGTTGAAAAAAAAAATACTATCACGAAATTGAGAAGATACATTCATAATATATTGAAAAAATTTTGAAATGTTACTTTACAGATATTACAAGCGCAATAATGATTAGCAACAAGCTAAACCGGTGGGATATAATACGAGCATTTCAATAAAATTTGTTGTGTTATAAAAATGTTTTCTTTTTTGTCATATTTACATAATTAATAGCTATTGCTGTAGAGGTAGATAAAGCCGGTGAAGGATACGTTACATGAAAAGGTACGTTTATGTAGGCTAACAATATTTTTCATATAATAAGTTAGGTTTTTAAGGTGTGTTGCTCCTTCTAATCGATTTATTTCTAAGGTTTCGGTGTGTGGCACCTCCAGTACCATCTAAATTAACAATTTCTGGACTGACTTGAATTCGAAAATAACGCCGTCATTGCCTGAGATTGGAGACGGGATTCTTGGAGAATTGGTAATCGGAAATCATCTTCATATCCTGAACACTCGAGGGCTTTTTGGCACAGAGCCGTGGTTAACTTGGCCACTCTCACTCTGGAAGTCACTCTATTTTTTGTAAATTCAGCTGAATTTCATTGTTGCCTGCTAAACTGTTCATCATCAACGCTCCAGCTGATATCACACCACATTATTACCCTGAGCAAGCCCTTTTGCCATAGAGTTTAATTTTAGGATGCTTTTGATTTATTTCAGTATATATTTGCTCTAAAATCGTAACATTATTTTTGTTGAAAAAAACCTCATCCGTTTTCAGAGCAGTAATGAATATTTTACATATCATCATATTTTATTTGTTGCAAAACTAATCCTGAAGTAAAAAGGTATAGGAATAAATATTTTATACATACATTTTGATAATTATTTTTACAATGTCTTCTTTTAGCTTGGGTTTTCCCACAAACTGGAAAAATAGAGAATTCGATGTAAGGTAACTATAAGCGGCCTCCGACATTTAGACTGCAATTGTCCTCAGGTCATGCTGTGTCGAGAGGACGGTATAATATAATTGGATGTAAGGTAATTAAAAGCTCTGACGTTTAGATTGCAATTTCCCTCGGGTCTTGCTGTGTCGAGGGGAGGTTATAATATAATTGGATGTAAGGTAACTACAATCTTTGACGTTTAGACTGCAATTTCCCTCAGGTCTTGCTGTGTCGAGGGGAGGTTATAATATAATTGGATGTAAGGTAACTACAAGCTTTGACGTTTAGACTGCAATTTCCCTCAGGTCTTGCTGTGTCGAGGGGACGGTATAATATAATTGGATGTAAGGTAACTACAAGCTCTGACGTTTAGACTGCAATTTCCCTCAGGTCTTGCTGTGTCGAGGGGACGGTATAATATAATTGGATGTAAGGTAACTACAAGCTCTGACGTTTAGACTGCAATTTCCCTCGGGTCTTGCTGTGTCGAGGGGACGGTATAATATAATTGGATGTAAGGTAACTACAAGCTCTGACGTTTAGACTGCAATTTCCCTCAGTTCATGCTCTGTCGAGTGGATGGTATAATATACATACATACTATCGTTTATATTATTGAGCATACTGTGTGGAGGAGAGGGAATAATATGCCTATAAATTATGTATCGTTTATATTATTATTCTTAGAAAGTTTATTTTAATAACTGTTTGTTATTGTCTAGTTTTGTTTAAGCGCCATCTATTTGATATTTCACAAAAATAGCACTACAAACAAAACCAAGTAGGTATGAATGAGTGCTTAATGAAAGTTTTTATTTCATTTAATACAAGTATTTGAATTTCACTCTTGTTTGCGGGAATGAATGAATACAAATATTGAAAGTGGAAATTAACCCACTTCTCCGATCCGATCAAGCTGAAACTCGGCAGATACACTCGTTGTAGATAACAATATCGATCGGTATTTGGCAAGTTAGCACGGTTTGCTCCAGTCTCTGGGAAGGAAGTACAATCATCGGTCATTTTTTTCCGCAAGAATGGAAAGTTCAAACGCTATGCCTATGTTAAAAAAGGAGATAAACACAACTACAGCAAAAAAAGCACAATGTAAAATCTTATTTAACGGGCATAAATAAATTAATATTTTTGATGTTTGGTAATAAGTTGGGTATTCAAGGGATAGATGGCACTAGTCGTAAAGCTTACTCCAGAATCCGACAGATGTCCCTAGAGTGTAGCAATTGCCTGTGGGATATTATTGCCAGACAACAAGCTTCTAGAAACAGAGAATTACCAATCCTCGGATAATGAACAGTGTAGCTAAGACTTGTTAATTGGTACGTAAATAAACACAATTATATTAAAAGAACCTTTTACTCTAACAAAGAGTTCCCAACACAGAAATCTGGAAGTAAAGCAGAGACATAACAATATTATAACCATGTAACCCCAACCCTCCCTTTCCCGCCACCCACACCCTTTCCGAAACTCTGTCCTCAACTAATATGATTCCTCTCTCTCATTATTTTAATATTATACCTATCATGTATAATATAAATGAAGAAGATTGAGTATAACCGAAACATGTTGACACTATGTATAAATTCCATTAAAGTGGTTAGAACAATTTTTTTTTTAAATTTTTTATAATGTCAAGCCAAAAAGTAATTGATTTTTTCATAATTATGTACTATTATCTTACACAAATACTTCTGCAGATTAAAAAAAGTGTTATGAAACGAATATTATGTAAATATTCTGTTCTGGAAGTACTACTAGGTAGTAAATTTTATGTGCAAAATTACATAAGTTAAAAAAATTTCAAAGCAAAAATACTTATCTAACACTGCCACTACACCGTTTAAAAAAAAATATTTTGACAAATAAAATATAATGAAAAAAATATTCATTACATACGTCTTTTATTAAAATAAAAAAAATCAGTCTAGTTTTAAAATGGGAAGGTTTTTTCGCTTTCCTGTAAAAGTACATTTTTGCAGTTAGGTAATTTTGCGGTGGAAGCAACGATATGATACTAATAGTATAAGAAACGTGAGTAAATAACAAAGCCATTTGAGATCCTGTTTAAGGGATACAATATGTTTTATAAATATTTATATTTATATCGCTATCTTAAGTGACTGACTTTAGATAGTTGAGGTACACAGTAAATGGTTATAGGTAAGTGTATAATACATTTCAAGTTGAACAGTCCTAAACGAGAATTGTGTAAATGATAAGTATCTCTTATGAGCTTGTAATATATTTATAATATATCTTTATATTATTCCTTATCCAAAAGTACCATAAAATCGTTGACAGTCCAGTTTTACTAAAGCCAAATTGCGATACTTGCCCAGCTATTCCAAGTAGAATTAATTTTGAAGGCAATAATAAACTCACTACTAATTACTCTGTTATAAATTTTTGCTAGATTATACTTATACAAGTTAAAAAGTCACTTTTTTATGCATATTAATATTCTGTTCAAATAAAATATTCTCTGTTATTATAATATTCTGGGTCTTAATAGAATTTATTTTATATTAATTACTATTCATTATCATAAACACATCATACCTCGATTTATGTCAGGTCTTATACAAACCTAGTATTCATTCAACTATTACTACACTAGTAGATATTTTTTTTAATTATGTATTGTTTAACTGCACTTCTATTAATAACTGTATCACTTGCAATCATATTTTTGTGTACACATTACTTGTTCTGTAATCACTCTATTGTAAAGGCCATTTTATCTCGTTTAAATAAATAAATAACATCAACATAATAAAACATAAGAACACACTAAAAGTAAATAAAAACTAACAGTGAAATCTTGTACTCAATACAATGATTTATATATTTTACCGACAGCATAGACTCAGCCTGCAGGACTAACTTGTCAATGGTCATTCCTGTGGTGAAGGTAATCTTGCTGTTGAACAGAATCAATTCGGATATCGGCATTTTAGCATCAAATCATCTTGCCTTTAAAAAGCA
Organism: Hesperophylax consimilis; assembly: GCF_061612785.1. Taxonomy (NCBI): domain Eukaryota; kingdom Metazoa; phylum Arthropoda; class Insecta; order Trichoptera; family Limnephilidae; genus Hesperophylax; species Hesperophylax consimilis. The sequence continues at coordinate 7,690,249 of NC_142846.1, forward strand.
AGCTCTATAGTATAGTATAGTATACTAGTATAGTTGATTAACCCACTGTTTATATTAACGTAAGAATTTTAATTACCTAATGTATATAAAAATTAACATTTGCGTAATGTTTTTAAAATGAATAAACTGAATTGAATTGAATTAAAAAAATAGAAAATTGATTTAAAAAATATTTACATAATATAATATGTAACATACTTAATATGTGGATAGATGCTTAACGGTATATAATAGGTCAAATACATTTCTAGGTAATTATTATATATCGCAGGACAAAAAACCAAATTTCCTGTGAAATAATGTACGTGTATAAAATTTTGAACTTATGAAGAGAGGAAAAAAAATGTTGGTAAAATAAATTTATGATATAACAGGTTGCAAAGTATTTTTTAAAATAAATTTTATTTCTTTATAATCTATAAATTCAATAACAAGATACCCTCAACTCGACTCCTCATAGAGTCTACTCATGGGTCTTGAACATACGACAACTCCACCTAAAATTTTCGCTAATACATTTCCTGTTCAAATATAAAAACAAAACTCTCTTACAACACAACTACACCACCAGAACAATAACCAACGGTCATTACAAAGTACCTTTACTACATACCGGGGTTTCAAAATATTCGCACATTTCAGAACACCTTCGTAACCTTCACTGGCTCAAGTGCCCTGAAAGAATCCAGTACAAACTGTGCTGGATGGTGTTTAAATCCATCAATGAAATGGCCCCACCCTACATCTTTGAACAATGCTTCCCGGAAAACACTGGTCTGAGGCAGTCAACGCTTATATCAGCAACATCAGCAGCTAGAACCTATGCGCAAGCCAAATACTAAGTTTGGTGATCGCGTTTTCGGAGTATCTGGGCCGAAGGCTTGGAATAAACTCCCTCCGGAACTAAGATCCATAACAAGTCCAACAGAATTCAGGTCTTAACTAAAAACTTACCTTTTTAAGCTGTCGTACCCTTAAATTAAATATACCAATCCTAAGAGAAAGTCCAGTTATATTCAATTTTATAATTAAGTCCTAAATTCTGTATCTAAATTTCGCCATTAAACCATTAGATAATGTTAATTAAGTGTTAATCTCAAGTGACTTACCAGGTAAGTATTGTACTGTATATTTTCTCCATAAATAGTTAAGTAATAACATAGATCACTGTAGAAATGTATTATAAGTTTGTACAGCGCCCTTGAGGTGTTTTTGCACAAAAACGGCGCTATACAAGTCATCCAAGTATTATTATTTTATTATTATTATACCACATTAGCTCAAATACAATTTTTCTTCCTAGCTCCTGAAATCTTTAACCTTATCCCTGAAAACCTAAAAACCGTGAGTCAACCCCATTCCTAAAAAACAAATTACGAAATGGATCCTTACACACGGAATACATTATAACTACAATACCCATTCATTCTACACTCTATCAATTTAATCACCTTTCAGACAAAACATAATATATCCTTATTCCCTAACTTAGCAGTAAAGTATGTACATAATTAATTAGGGTGATCTATTTACTAATAATTTTTCTTCTTCTTATAATACTTTAACTTCTCCATCCTCTTCTTGCAACCCAAACTAGCTATACATAATATTTCTTTTTTATATTATAGTAATGTATTGATTCTATGTCCGCAAACTGTAAAATTCACCCGCCATAACACAGGGTCATCCCTAGCATGGAGGGTGAAATATCATAAAAAACCACATGTACTGTCTAAATCATGTATCAATAAAATAAATAAATATTAAAAATTATAGATAACTTGCATTTATATTTTCTAGGCTTTCTCAGCGAGGCGGCGGAATTCGAAGGGGAGTTGTATTGCGAAATTACTCTTGGGCTTTTAGATTGAATTTACTTATTTTATTTATTTATCTAAAGTTAGCTTACATCGTTGTATGCGCTAATAATTTTAGAAACACATAAAAAATATGTAAATACAAAAACGGTTATTTTGTTATACACAATATGTCATCGATAAAGCAAGTTTGCACAGCGTTTATACGGCCGTATAACAAACATCGATATACTTATATCTGCAGACGTCTTGAGTAGAAATCCACTATTCAAATAATTGTTGAAACAATAATACCGTGTCCTCGAAAGATATTGCAGTATAAGAATAAACAAATACGACAAACGTACATGTGCAGTTTAAAGTCTGTTTAAAGAAGTGCGTTATATCTACTTACTTATAATACAACTAAATGTTCCCGAATGGGTGTGCAGAGAGCATATACCGCCGTAGGTTTAACCAAAATCGATATACTAGTACTTATGTCTGCAGGCGTCTTAAATGAATATCCATTAAACAAATATTTTTAGAAAAACTAATACCGTGTACACGAAAACTCTTTCACTTACTGCATATTCATGCAGTGTGAATAGCAAAATACGATATACTTATATGTGCAGCCTGTTTAGAGAAGTCCGATGTATCTACTTACATATAATACAACTACGTGTTGTCCTGAAGAGATATGCAGAGAGGATAGACAGTCGTAGGTAAAAAAGAGTCGATATACTTATATTAGCAAGCGTCTTCAGAAAAAATCCACTACAAAAATATTTTTTCAACAATAATTCCATGTCCCCGAAGGAGTATGCAGTGAGAACAACAAAATACGTCTTAATTATAAATATATATATAATGGGCACTCTACTGGTTCAAATGCCGGCGTGGCAAATACATTTTATGTATTTAACAGTATCGCCCTGGTGTAAGACCACTATTCAGTATTGAATCCATGCTTGAAATAGCTTAAGCCGTGTTCGGTGACCTAGTCTGAATAGCCAAGTACTTCCCCACCTTCCTCTTTCCCATCTCTTTCTCACCTATTAACTAACTTCAGTCTCACAACAGACCCCAATTGAGGATGCCATAGTCTCACAGGCTCCACACAGTTGGTACTCACAATATCTAAATAGCATGTAGTAAATAAGTTTGTCGTATTTTATTATTCGGCCGTATATCATCCCTGTATTCTCCTTCGGGACACGGCACTATCGTTAGTGTTATATCTCTGCTTACTAGCAGATTTCTGTGTGTTGGGAACTCTTGATTAAGTAAAACGTTCTTTACAATTATTTCGTGTATTTACGTTACAATAAATATAAGACTGGATTTTACTATACTGTTCATTACCCGAGGGTTGGTAATTTTCTGTTTCTAGAAGCTTGAAGTCTGACAAGGATACCCCACAGGCAATTGCTACACTCTAGCGACATCTGTCGGACTCTGGAGTAAGCATTCTGACTGGTGCCATCTATCGCTTGAATACCCAACTTTTTACCATACATCACATTTTTTAACACTTGCAGAATAAGACACTTGCAGATATAAGTACACCGACATTTGTTACACCTAGACCAGTATGTCGTCTCTGCGTAACCCTTCGGAGACACTTATATATTCAATTTTTATAGATAATTTTAATAGATATAGCGTATTTCCCTAAACAGACCGCATATAAGTATGTCGTATTTTGTTATACCCACTGCATTCTCCTTTGGGGACACTGTATTATTGTTTCTAAAAAAAATTGTGTAGTTGTAAAAACTATTCAAAGAGCCGCTTAAGAGGAAACTACAAGCCAAAAATGTGTATATTCTTGGTATACCTTATATTGTAGGTAATAGGCATTAAAATCGCTTGATAAACGGAGTCTAGAAACGTTCGATTTCAAGCACAAAACTGGTTTTTATTTATTTTGTAAATAATTTTATAAGAAAGCAAAAAAGTTAATCAGGTGAAACTGTCACAGATAATCTTAGCTTTAATACTGAATTTAAAGTTGTTTCCTTTACGCGTTCATACATTTCTATTGAAAAAAAAAGTTAGTAGTTTACATTTATATTTTTTATTGAGTATTTCATTTTTTTATTTGTATTCTACACAAGCGAAACGATAGGAAAACCTTTAATTTATGTAAAGCATATTTTTTGGTATTCATAATGTACACTAATTCGTTATGAAGATTAATCAAAATAGTGATTTGGCACTAAGCTTTACCTTAAGAACGGTCTAGCTGCAAAAAATAACAAAAAACATCCATCAAGGTTTGGTTTGGAAATGACATACTGCAATATGTAAATAATTAATATCCGTGATGATAGAAGTAAAAAGGAGAATTAACCTTTTTTCGAAATTACGTTGCTATTCTTCCCATACAAAAATCATTTCCATTGAAGAATATTAATTTTCGCATACAAACGATTCAACTTTTGTTCCTGAAAACTACCTTTAGTTTGTATAAAACTATATTTTTACTTCTACCATCACCTCCCGAAATTCGTGCACTTTACCCCTCATAATACAGGGTTTTCCAATAAGAGGTGTTATTTTGAATAGCCCGCTATTTCGGTAGATGTTACTTTTAAAGCTGTCATTTTTTGACATTTGACAATCAAAAACTACGTCATTAATAAAAATGGAACGATACACGCTTCAACAACGCATCTAAATTATTAAAATTCACTTGAGTGAATCAAATGCAAATCATCTTGAGTGATGAGGCCCATTTCCACCTCGGTGGCTTCGTCGACAAGCAAAATTGTCGCATCTGGGGCTCGGAAAACCCAAGAGTAATTGTTGAAAAGCCTTTTTATCCTCAACGTGTGACTGTTTAGTGCGGTTTATGGTCCGGCGGAGTCATTGGACTTTACTTTTTTGAAAATGAGACTGGAGCAACAATTACGGTGAATGGATTGCGCTATCGAGCGATGATTAATGATTTTTTATTTCCGGAATTGGATGGTATTGATCTGGAAAACGTTTACTTTTAACAAGACAGCGCTACGTACCACACAAGAAACGAAACCATTGATCTTTTACGAATAAATATCAAAATAACACCTCTTAGTGGAAAACCCTGTATAATATACTTCTTCTTCTTTTCGTATGGTAGGGGGATCAGAGGGGGACATCTAGGTCTGCGAGCCAGTCTAGGGCCTGTGGACCTCATCAATCCCGCCGGGGAATGAATGGAGCGGGCATTCGTTGACCACATGTTAATTGTTCCCCGATACTTATCGATTCCCCTTGGCCGGGAGACCTATCGGTCTTCGGCCCCTTCAATGGCGGCATAGTTTATAGTTGGCGGCTTACTTAATTTAGTATCCGCTTCACTCACTTAACTACCTACACGCGCGGTAACAATAACGTGCCGGTATTAATACACTTAATATAATACACAGTGTACGGAAACTTATAGTATAAGCGGGAAACTGGTGTATCTACATAACATTTCGTGTTGGTTTTGCAGGATAACTTTTTTATTTCACATTTGGATGTTTATAAATCGGCTGTGACGGGGTTACTTAAGTTGCTGAAAAAACAAAAAGATAAAAAAATAAATTCTGGTGTGATTGGCAAATCAAAGAGTTTGACTCAAAATTGACTCGAAATGTGAAGTAGATTCATCAGTTTCCCGCTTGTACTACGAGTTTCCGTACACCGTGTATATTATAAGATGGTAATATGATTCCCATTCGAGGTAGGTCGTGAGGCCAAAGGGAGTTATTACAGAGAAATCTAAAATTTATTTTCACCTTCGAGCCGAGTTTAATTTTGAACCGAGCTGAAAATGTTTAAAAAATTATTTATAAAACATAAATATATAATATTTAAAAAAAATAATTCAGCCATACAAATACTTTTATGCATGACACACGCAAATATTACTATACAGTTTTTTTAAAGACAAAAATTAATTATAATAACTATTTTAAATAAAGAAACTTAAGATAGTAGAGTTCTACAAAATAAGCTTTAACATAATAAAGAAAATGCATATTTATTTTTTATTTTTGATGTGTATATTTCACTGAAACTTAAACTGTGCAATTTAAAAATATAGATTTCGTAATAAAAAATTGATGTTCCTCAAAAATACAAAAAAGCCTTCTCTTATTTGTAGAATCAGTAAAAGTATAAAAAAAACTAAAAAAATATTGGATTTCGGAGATCCGTATGATTAAATAAAAAAAGTCACTATAGCCTCGAACACAGACCGAATCATAACGACGTAAGTGAAGATGGCATAACACGATAATTTGCGAAGCTCCCGGTGTAATGGACGGACCTACGGTCCAATTTGCCTTAGGAGGCCTAGAAAATTGATCCTTCCTTGGGGTTTATTTGAATTATTTCTGATGAACATGTTACTAAAATCACAAATGTTTTTAGAGGGATCACTCGGGAAATTACTAATTAATCGACAAGAAAAATAAAATCTGGTGCTTACCATTAATTTTATAGTAGATAAACGTTTTATAAAATTTTCAAACCGTTTTACATAAAATATTTAAATGGTACGGTATTGATTTTATCAATATTAAATATAAATATCTTACATCCGGAGGGATCCCTCTGGAAACATTTGAGATTTTATTAATATGTTCATCAGAAATAAATAAATTAAAATATGAACGTCGAGTAACCCCTTTTGTTTAGAGTCTTATGCCACCTGAGTTTGTTGCTAAGTAGAAGTTAGTTTTCATTCATCCAGTTAATTTCAAATGAACAAATTTATAAGACATACATTTACGTAGGCATTCACAAATGGTTTTAAGTTTGATAAAACATGACGTATTTAAATGCCTATTCAGATCGCCATTTAAAAAAAACGTTTCTCTACTAAATGGTGGTCTTACACCAGGGCGATACTGAAAGTATCTATCACTCTGGAACGTGGCGCAAGTATGCTATACATTATTTTAAGATAATACGCTGTGAAATAACACAAATGAATAAAAAAAAAACATTTTTAATTTTTTTAAATGAACGGCTTTGATTTGAACCCGCGACTTTCGGCTAGCTAGTCGAGAGCCTTACCACTTGACCACGGAGGCCGTAAAATTTATCTGCATACAAAGGGACCAAACTATACTATCAGGTACATTGAAAAGCCACCTGCAGGGCCTAGCAGCAAAAAACCGTGGCAGCGGGTTTTTATCTGCTAATCATATAATTATCGTAATAATCCGCCGCTAAATTGGCGAACATTTCCTATAAAGCCTCATTCCTCGCTTATCCTTTTAACAGATAGTGTCAGAGATCGAAAAGTCTGCCAATCGAACCTTCTTCGTTCAATCATTCTGTGAATTGTGTATAAAGTTTTTGGTAAGACCAAACCAACCTATATTTAATATGGAGTCTATAATTCATTGAAATTAATACAATATTTTAATATTTTTCATTTAACAATAATTTATTTATTTATTGATAATATATGTATTACAAAACAGTAACAATACTATTTATAATATATCATTCCCAGTGAGTTTAAAAAAAAACTAATTTCGGGAAATTCAACATTCATTACCATTAATAAAGTAAAGAAACTTATTTTAACATGAGAATAATAAACAATGTCGTTCTAAAATCGATAATTCATATATTATCAGTTCATAATACGATAAATTCATGTGGCAGTTCTTAAAATACTTGGTGGTATAATAGTTAGCAAAGTTGCCTTACAACTAGTTGATCTGCGTTATATTTTTAGTCGCGGTATTTAAAAAAAATAATTATGTAATATTTAAGAAAAATCATTTAAAATTTTTCCCGTGATTATGATATGCTTTGTAAGTAGTACGTATATATTTTTTAATAATACTCACTTCCATGTTTTTTATGAAAATCGTATTTTGACGTCTAGGTAGGGGAATACTGTAATCTTAATAATATTCGGATGATTTGTATTTTTGTGTAACGCCGTTTAAATAAAAAAATGCCCTTTGTTAGGGTTGTTAGGTGTCAGGTTTTATCAGCGCCTTGGCAACATGGCGCCTGGAGCGAACTGCTCCAATTTCACCCACATAGGGCCAGCCCTTATTATACTATTATCGTTTGTCTAAAATCAATAAAAAAACTAAAAAATATTTATTAAATTTCAAGAATGCAATAAATAGCAATAGTATAAGAATTTTCTTACATACTGTGCACCATTTGGAAACTGGTATTTTTCTTTAATCTTTATTTACTTACACTTATGTTGAACTGTGAATCCAATTATATTTTACAAAATTTACAATTCATAACATAACATTAATCTTTTTAGACCTGAATTACATCTGGCAATGGTAGAAAATATGCTTGATAACAATTGGTAGAGTTATTTGAATATTTTTGATTTTTTTTTTCAATCATTCAAAGTAATTGGTAATTTCATTTGAAAGAAGATTACATCTCAGATGGCGTTTTTCACTTAAAATGAAAAATCGTATACTGTGTACTAAAAATGTAACATTTAATTCAATTTTAAAAGCAGAATATGGTCGGGTTTGGACATATAAATCACATTTAAAAATATAAACATTGCTACCGCCTAAACTAGTGGTTAAAATCCAATAAAAGAATTTTACCAGCAATTGTATTGCCAATTTTTATTCGCTCTAGATAGGGAGGAAAAAAATCGTATATATATATTTTTTCAAATATTAATACTATGCTAGGTTAATTACATCTTGTGTTAAAAAAAATTTCTACCTCAGAAGAAAGTGGTTTAAGAGTGTAGTCATTCCCAAAGATGATCATTTTTAGGTTATTCTTACCTCTTCTCTAATTTCTAAATAGTATAAAATAAATTTAAAAAGTCGCTGTTCGTGTCGGTCTGTTTGAGCGCTTAGTTCTTCTAAACTATGCAATGGATTTTGATATGATTATCACTATCATTTAGAGATTTTTTTCCGAAAGATTTATATGTATAATACATGCATATTGTATTTATAAAAAGTGGAGAAAAGTCGATGTTTTATGTAATCAAGTCGTAAAATATATTTTCGGGCGTTTACATTGCTTATGCTGGCTAAACCTTATGAGATACATCAAAATAATGTACTACGGAATTGTATATCTTTAAAAGGCCTACAGAAAAGTCATTCACGGTATACGTCTATCGCCTAAGGATAACCCCTAGCAACGCCGGGTGCACGTCAACTTGAGAAAAATAAAAAAATATCATGTTACCTTGCTTTGTTGAAGTTATTGGGGACATAAAGCGTAATACGTCCCGGAACATCAGAAAATCAAAATGTGCGATTATTGCAATAGCAACAATTATTATATAATACCGAATTCATCATGTGTTTCCTCAGCTTATATACTAAAGAACATTGTTCCTTTATTTCCGATGTGTATTAAAGAGTGTATTTTTTGTAAAATATAAATGTGTTGTGTATTACATATATGGAAATATATACCAATATTTTGATTAGAACACACAACGTAATGTTTTTACCGCTCTCATTTTGGACCGGAGTGGTTTCGTCCTAAATTATGTAATAAATACCATTACTCCTCATAATTTAAATATGTGTCAATCTGAAAATGTCCATAGCTCAAAACATAATTCGGTTATTCTTTTTGCAGCTGAAAAGCTTTTTATTTCTAAAATAGTTTCACTGAACTATAATATTTAAATTATTGAAGACAATATTAGTGATTACTAAACCAAAATTTGAAACAGAAAAAGATAATAAAGTCGCATCTAGGACTCGAACCCAGAACCCTTACCTTGCCGGGAAATAAAGCCTTAAAACCTTGCCTTAAAATTAAAATAAGATATATTTATCTAAAGACGCTTTCTAGATTGCATTCAGTTCTGGTTGAATCTTGCGATAATACATAAAAATGTGCGGTGAGAAAAAAATGAAGACATGTTGGTAGTTCTTTTTCGAAGTATGATACAGTTAAATATGACTGAAGGAAATAGGGTCCCATTTGGTAGAGCGGTGCCCAGGCAAGCCAAGGGTCCTGGGTTCGAGTCCTAGATGTAACCGTATCTTTTCTGATTTTTCTCTTTCAAATTTTCGTTTAGGAATCGCTAATTTTGCCTTCATTAATTAAATATTACAATTTGAGGTTTTACTCATTAAATATATATTCCAAAAAAATAAAATATAATATTTAAATTCTTGATCGCAGAAACAAAATTTTCGCCGTGCGCCAGCTGATTCTATTTTAGTAATAACTTAACTGTTTTTTTCCAAAATTATATTTTTGTAAATTGTACCGTCTTAGAAGATAATGTTTTTATATATTTATAAAAGTATATAATCTAACATAGTTAGACACACGTTTAACTTAGTAGTTTCTCCAGAAAATCTTTAGATATATATGATTTTTTTTAAATATCCTTGAGGATATGTTAGCAGATATGATATGTTAGGTCAAACAAAAAATATCTCTTTACTATAGAACCACTAAGATATAATAAAATCTCAGAGCTCTTTTCCGTTGGCACCGAAATATAAATATTTACGGACTTGCCGCAAAGGAAAAACTTAAAAGACACCACCAAAACCAATCCCAAATTTCTTTTTATGCAAGACAGTGGTTGCGCAAGAATACCTACCACGGTCAAGAGATGGAAGTGATCAATTTACACTCCCCCAATACATATTAAATTTAATATTTGATTGAATAATAACACCTACTTGCATGTTTTGCAGCTTGTTCTTATCTACATTTTGCAAGTCATTTCTTGTTGGTCGCAGCACGGAGTAGTCCAGTCAATCACCTATTTATCCATGGTTAGCAGTGTTTTTTATAAAAATAATTACAGTGCATTAATAATTCCATTATCACCGCATCGTTTTAAAATCGTAATTATTATGTCGTTCTGGAATAAAAAAAAAATGCTTGTCGATTTCTACATTTTACATTAATTTATTGATATCCGGTTCATCCAAACGTTTCACAGAGAATAAATAAATTTGTGATCGGCCTTCAAAGAAATTTAAAGGTTGTAAGAAAAAGTAATATATAAGTGTTATAAATTTCTAATAAATGCCCAACAACACTCAAGTATTTGCAATCAAAACCTCTAAATTAAAGTTAGTTATATTAACGTAAGTAAGTACCTTGAACTTTGAGGTCATGTAAATGTCACTTACCTCAGTTTTTAACTTTAATTATCTATCACATTCCCAATTCTCTACATATTAGCATTTCGTAAATATACAATGTTATTTTTGCAATAATAATAAAAAACTCGTTATTTTAAATTCTAGATCGACAATTATGTCAAGAACATAAATTTATTTGGCGATTGCATAGTTCCAAAAGAATCCAAATAAAAAGGCATTAAAATTGGGTTTATTTATTAAAATTATGATTTTAAAAATGTAAAATCTACTTGAAGGCTTAAGGCCCCGTAGTAAGCGTTCAAAGATGGTTTGAAAGGGAGATATTTAAATACGAGTGTTATGACGATAAGAATTACGGCGATGCACTACGTCGTGTAATATTTTTAACTGAGCCGCTATCAAAAACAACCCTTACGTAGATAGCGATAAGGTTTAAATTCCCGCTTAATACCATCCGCCTGTTTTGATTTATGCAAGAAAAAAACATGGCCAAAAAGTGCCTTTTATTTTATTTTGTGGATGTTCATGCATAAATATTTAATTTTTTTTAGATCATTTTATAAATAACTTAATTTGCCACATTATACAATAAAATCATAACCGAAAATGGGTTCGTAAATAGGAGATTTTAAACTTTAAAGCAGTTTTCATAGGCCTTATACATTATTTTTTTTCTGGGCTTATAAAAAGACTTATATAAAAAATACTCGATTATTTCAAAGTCCAAAATGTATTCTACTCGCAGTATTTAATTAAAGCATCTGAAACATTTCTAGGCGACTAAATTTTCAAACCAAAAACACATAATTTTGCATTACTACGTATGGCATCGCCTGGTACCAAGATTTTTTTAGTATATAAACTGCTGTAATTTTTTACAATGTCATCCCATATCATAAAAATTTGTGTGTGCGCGCATTTGTATTCGTATGCGTTAGTTTCTAAGTCCAAAATTCCATTTTAATATTTATTTAATTTATTAATTCTAATTTAACATTGCTAATATCTTTCTAAGAGTTCTTCCATCATTCACTACTGTATATCACAATGTTACTGTTAAAAATCTACATTACATCGACTTAATTCGACTCCGATTCTTATTACGGTACGGAGATATATTCCTCGGGCTTCCCCGATCTCTTCTACCATTGAAACATCTCTAAACACTCCTAGCACTAATAATAACAAACTTTGAATATTTTAGCGATATCTGTCAACTACTTTACGATATCGGTCAACTACTTTACGATATCGGTCAACTACTTTACGATATCGGTCAACTACTTTACGATATCGGTGAACTACTTTACGATATCGGTCAACTACTTTACGATATCAGTCAACTACTTTACGATATCGGCCAACTACTTTAAGATATCGGTCAACTACTTTACGATATCGGTCAACTACTTGACGATATCGGTCAACTACTTTACGATATCGTTCAACTACTTTACGACTTTTGCGAGCACAAATATAAGCAAGCTGAATTTTTGTATGTTAAGATTGGAAACCAGTGGGAATTTAACTCAACCATTTGGAATGCATTTGATAATATAAGACGTTGTCATACCACAGACCACCTTTTATGAAGGGAAGTTAAAATTTGTGTTCTTTGAATTTCTGGATGACATATTTCTGATCTCTACAACAGCGCCACCTATCGGGACCAAAACTATCCTATATTTTAAGCTGGAACCAACCATACAAGTTCACACAATTTCATTGAAATCGGTTATGTGGTTTCGGAGATTAGCGTGTACGTACAGTGTCACCTCATTTAATTATATTAAGAAGATATTTGACTAAACTTCAATCACTTTGCAAAGCAATTGGGCCCAACGCCTAAAAATAAACATTTATCGATTTTATGTCCGGCTTAAATCTTCCCCATAGGAAAAACTAATCCCTTCCACACACTTTTCCACAAATGATTATCTAGTAAATCAACATTATGCAAGTGCATTATATAAGCATAATAAATACAAAACAGTACTCCAGATATTTTCATATCAGAGGGTTCGGCTCGGTAGAACTCCTAACAGGGCCTATAAATCCTACTGATCCCTCAACATAAATATTTAAAAAATCTTTCGTTATCCTACATGTATTTAAAATGACTGATTTTTGCATTTTTATAAATACATTTTTTGATAGATCTAATACACCGAAATTTTTAATGAGAGATCTAGGTATAATGTAATATAAGTATTTATCATTTTTTTATTATTAAATTGTTAAATGTACTTTATGCAATTATAACATATGATAAATTAGTGTAATAAAAGAAAACATTGTCACAGAAGTAGCTGAAAATATCCCACCTAAACCGTAAAGTTGAACTATAGAAATCGCTAAAAACTAATTCGCCTAAAAAAAGAAAGGAGGAGAAAGAAAATGTAGTATATTTCTTATATCTTACGCATCTTAACATTATGTTTTCAGCAATTAATAAAAAAATAAACTTAACTAACTAACAAACTAACAGAGTAGCCAGAGAGGACGGACTGTCAAACATCTAGGTTTTGGCACACACTCCTTGCCTCATTCACATTCATACGTCGTCTCATACACACTCTTATTATTCTAACTCCTGACAAAGCCCGATTCAAGTATCTGATTCTCTTGACCGTGCCATATCTTCGTCGGGCGTTCCAGGATTCTTCTACCATTCACATTTACGTTATACATTCTGTCAATCCTTTTTTCGTTCATTCGCTCTACATGCCCAAACCATCTTAGTGTCCCTTTCTTTTTTTCTTTTTTTTGGTTTTAGGCATTTCACCCTGAAAAGAGTGCTTTGTGTGTCCCTTTCTTAATCTTGCTCATTACGCTTAGAGCCTTGCATTCTTTGCGGATGTCCACATTCCTCTCACCATCATACATGGCACACTTACGCCTCAGGGATCTCACTTATACAGCATTCAGTCAACTTTCATCCTACCTCTTCCATTGCTATGCGTCACTACAATACATCAGGGTAGGTACCAGTACTCAATTGTGGTCAGCTAGCTTCGCTTCCTTGGACAATTTTTTGCTAGCGCCAACATTTTTTGGTTTTTGCTATGCTGAAGTGATCTTAATAATTTATTTATTTTTTTATTTATTTATTTGAGGAACATAAACAGTCTTAGTAATACAATATGCATAAGAGGATAACAAAAAAACAGACCAATTATTAATGTTCACAGATAGATATTCAGAAACGTAAAACTAACCTGTAAACTAGAATATTTAATAAAAATAGAAAAAAAAAACAGAATAAAGCAGCAAATAAGAAAAATAATAATACGAATGTAAATTCAACAAACGATAAACCTATAATATGCCTACCATAAACAGCAATAAATAATAGTGATTATAACTGTACTTAAATACACTTGGGTTGGAACGGGAAAGGGGGGGAGAGGGATAAGGAAAAGTTGCCACGCAAGTAATATCGAAATATTAGGTACAATCAATTTAACAGTCGTGAATATGAGTTAGAATGTGATACAATGAAATTCTGTAGTGATAGTAACTAGCAGTGAATATGTCAGCACGGATATAGAATATTTGCAAATTTATTATTATAGTAGTTACATGTCCTTTGCATAAATTCATTTTGATTGGAATTGGTATTGCATCTATCAATGTAGAAAAGGGTATTTTGTCTGCGGTATCGAATTGGCGCATGGAAATTTATTTTGTTCAGCAACTCCGGGCAAATTTTATACAAGAGCATCTGATCAGCGACAATCCTCCTGTTGAGTAGTTTTGTGATTCGAAAATGTTTCTCGATTTCGTCGTAATAGTTGTATATGTTAAATGATTTAAAATTGAGGAATTTGAGAAATCGTTCCTGAACTCTTTCTAACCTGTTAACATAAACAATATAGCGCGGGTTCCAAACCGGTGAACAAGTACTCCAGGTGAGGACGAACATGTGAATTGTAGAGAGTCAGATATGTCGTAGTATTTTTGAAAAATTTGCATGTTCTCAGTACAAAACGTAGACTTTTTTATGCTTTGGTGACAATGTTATCAACGTTTTTATCAAAGGTAAGTTTAGAGTCCAAGAAAACCCCGAGATCACGTACATAGTCTTTATTTGTTAAAATCGATCCAGAAATGGTGTAATCATGCAGTATTTTCACACGGTTACGTGTAAATAATATATAACTATAAGCTTGATAATGTAAACCTTTGAAGTGTATTTTATACTACTATCACACGGACACCTATTAGCCAATATAAATATTTAAGACCAGAAAATTTTGCAAAGCATCGCTTACATTTACGGTATGAATAAAGTGTAGTGTGACCTATATTCAGCGTCTTGTTCAAACACTTTTGAAGTGTAAAAGGTATGAAAACACTTCAATCTTAAGTAGGCACTTCATATTGTACATACCTACTGATAAGTGATACACTTTAGAAAATTTCCTTTCGTTTATTGTAATGATTCAATCATAAACGTTTTCTTTAATAATTAACAAACTTATGCCGGCAATCAAACTTTCTATTGATTTTAAGATTGCCTTATCAATCTGAAAAACACTCGATTACGGTGTCACTGGTAAAATTCCAAAGCGTTTACATTACATGAGTACATAATACGTTTTGTAGGTTATTCGTTTTAAAATAATAATAATGCGTACGCGAAGGTTAGTTACGAGTATTATCAATAATTCTTAATCTTATGCACGTATGTCGACTTAATCGACTTAATCGACCCCGCATTCCGAATTTTCTATCGATTTATAAAATATTTCTCTTTAACAAATATGTGATGTTTTTGAAGATTAAAAAATTCCCTCAAGAAAAAGAATTGCGAAATAAACTCCGAAAATAAATATTTTGTTCTGTTATTCAATATGTAAGAACAATTCACAGTGTATCTTTAAATGCAACATAAGAATTTGTCAAGAGATTTTTGCTCTTTTTCAAACGAGACGTATTTTATAAAATATTTTTACCGTTTTCGCTTAAGGCGATGCCATACGTAGTAAGGCAAAATCATGTTTTTATGGTTTGAAAATTTGGTCGCCTAGAAATGTTTCAGATGCTTTAATTAAATACTGCGAGTAGAATACATCTCGGCCTTTGAAATAATCGAGTATTTTTTAGATAAGTCTTTTTATAAGACCAGAAAAAAATTATGTATAAGGCCTATGAAAACTGCTTTAAAGTTCAAAATCTCCTACTTACGAACCCATTTTCGGTTATAATTTTATTGTATAATGTGGAAAATTAATTTATTTGAAAAATGATCGAAAAAAAATTAAATATTTATGCATGAACATCCACAAAATAAAATAAAAGGCACTTTTTGGCGATGTTTTTTTCATGCATAAATCAAAACAGGCGGATGGTGTTAAGCGGGAATTTAAACCTTATCGTCATCTACGTAAGGGTTGTTATTAGCGCGGTTTACTCATTTTAGTCAATCGGTGGGGAGGAAGGTAAAACAAAAAAATAATAATTTAAAACATTATCAAAAATTCAAATCCCAGAATGTTCTTACAGATTGCTTTAAAATTTTGGAACAGCGTTGAATTTGAATACACGTGTATTTTTATATACCCTTATTACATAGATGTCACCTGTAACAGGTGAAAACATATTTTTTTAACAGCGCCATTTGTTGGACGTAAAAGCAACACGCGCTATTATTCATCTATCTGCACATAAAGACTGAGCCACTGCAAACGCATCGCAGGGTGCAGCTAGTCAATTAGTAAAAAAACTTATTAACTTATTATATAACTTATTTTTAACAATTTTTTTTTAAATTTCAGTTACCTGAGAATGCTGAAAAATAATGTCGTAGACTTCAAGATAGCACCGAGTGCTTGCCAGCTGACGTTCAACAACCACAAAGTCACCACTAGAAAAACTCTCTCCTCCGAAGAAGTCATCCAGAGGGAGGAAAAGTATGGGGCCCACAATTATGACCCTGTGCCAGTGGCCATCTGCAAGGGGAAAGGTAACCTACTTTTTATGTAAAACCGCATAAGAGTCCCAAACTGCTCCCAACCGTCAGGATCCAGTGAGACTATGGCATCCGCAACTGGATGAAAAGGAAAGAGATTTGGAAGAGGAAGGTGGGGAAATACCTGGCTATTCAGATCTGGTCATCAAACACGGTCAAAGCCATTTCAAGTAACGTTTCAATTCTGAATCGTGGTCTTACACCAGAGCGATACTGAGAGTATCTTCCACTCTAGAACGTGCAGCAAATAACTATACATTGTTTTAAATGTGTAATTGTGAAATAACACAAATTATTTTTACTTGCGCACGACCGGATTCGAACCCACGACCCACAGTGGGCTGAAAATCGCCTTTCACAGACATAGAGACTTGAATTTTCAAGGGTATTTTTTTGGCTAGAAAAATAAAATGTAAACTAGACAAAGCATACTCATATGTAAAGCATTTAAGCATTAAAATGAATCAGCAACATAAAATTTTTTTTTTTTTCAACTTTGAGGATTTAAAAAAAAATCGCATGTT
Source organism: Hesperophylax consimilis (assembly GCF_061612785.1). NCBI lineage: Eukaryota > Metazoa > Arthropoda > Insecta > Trichoptera > Limnephilidae > Hesperophylax > Hesperophylax consimilis. Next base: position 7,707,638 of record NC_142846.1, read on the forward strand.
GCGCCACAATAGGAATATGTCAAAAAATACAAATAAATAGTAGTATATCTGTGTGTAAGAATATAATGGCCAACCTTATGATTCCAGAGATAGCCTCATTTTTAATGTCAGTGCCATACAAATTTTTCTTTAAAAAAATGATAACTCCTTCATTTGTACACGCAATTGCTTCATACGAAATTTTATAAGCATAGCAATGATCAGCAGGATCCATTTCCAGCCAAAAAAATACCCTTGAAAATTCAAGTCTCTATGTCTATAAAAGGCGATTTTCAGCCCACTGCGCGACCTCCGGCTTGCTAGTCGAGATCCCGTCGATATAAATACTGCGCACCAACCATCTTCATTACTGAACGTTTTTGCTAATAATTATGCATGATCTAATATAAAAATAAATAAATACGACAATATCCTCGTACGTCTTGATTTTTTGGATATCATTTTTTTCCGAGAAACAAACAAAAGAACACCTCGATCTTACTTGAAAATAGAACATCCTGGATGACGTCATTATTATTACGGATGTGTTTTTTTTACTGCAACAGTGAATCCAGCGCAACTCCCGAGTAACTACTTGGGTAGGTACTCACTCACGACTTGAGTTTTTTAAACCAAACTGAACTTTTTTAAATGCTGCAACCCACAAACAGATGTTGTTTATCTAAGGAAGTGGATTCGTAATTCGTGAGCCGCGTGGGAATTGTAACTATTACACAGTTTTAAGTTGTTAAATGCACTGAACAATGTACATATTAACAAAGAGAGCTTTAAAAAAGTTTTTTTTAACGTAATTCCAGTATTATGTTTTCTTATAATGGCTGAAATTAGGTAAAAAAATATGTGATGTAGTATATTGAGTTTGAAATATAATAAAACACTAAGAAAATATCATACTTTTTTGGCTATTAATGGATTTTCATGAGCGTTTTTGGAAATGTAAAGATCGATATTTTTGGATGCATAGATATTTATGGATGAATAGATATTTATGGATGTTTATTAATGTATAGATATTTATGGATGTATAGATATTTATGGATGCATAGATATTTATGGATGTATAGATGTTTATGGATGTATAGATATTTATGGATGTATAGATATTTAAGGATGTTTATTAATGTATAGATATTTATGGATACATAGATATTTATGGATGTATAGATGTTTATGGATGTATAGATATTTATGGATGTATAGATATTTAAGGATGTTTATTAATGTATAGATATTTATGGATACATAGATATTTATTTATATAAATTATTGGATGTATGTATATGTGAGAAAATATTTTTTTATATTAACCCCACACAAGAAACTCTGAGAAAAATAATTTACTTAAGGGCCTGTGTCATCTTTGGGGATGCTGTGTGTAGGCTCTTTTTCAAGGAAAGGAAAGAGAGGAAGTTCTGGGAAAGAAAAAGATATAAGGGATGGGTGGAAATCTAGGAATTAATGGGTCAAGAGAGACCAGTTAGAGAGGTCAAAGGGTCTCCTCAAACCTGCCTCTACCGATCCGGCACGCCACACGGCTGGTGGAAAGACGCATCCTGAACACATCTCACCCGATGAACCCGGGCACCCCTACTAAATCACCAAACATAGCGAACCATTTAAGGGTGACCTAAGGCTGAGGTGTTGGTTATCCAATAAATCAGTTGCGCAAAAAGTGTAAGCATTAAAACATATATGATTTTGAAACACACTTAAAGCTAGGAATGCAAATATTTTAAGGGGAGAAACTGTGCCCGGATTCGGGATTGAAACCATGGAAGGAGTACAAGCAGGACAAGCAGGGCAAATCCTCCAGTCTGAAACGACGCCTGGCGCTAGTAAAAACCTCATGAGCTAGCTAATAAAGAGATTAGTACGTTAGGTTTGCTAGGTTAAAAAAAAACACTGTGTATTGTAACTTGGCGGAATATCCATTTTTTAAAGATTTAGTATAAAATTTTTGAAAAATATTTCGTTATTATCCGTAACAAAGTTGACAACATGAATAGAAAGTACATTTCGCGATCTTTTCAACAATCCCAAAGACCTGTAAATTTTCCAGTTATTGAAAAAATAATACTACTAAAGTGTGTACTTGTCTGGCTTCAAAATAACATGGTACATTTCTAGCGGAGAAGCTACAATTTCATGTTTTAATTATGTTTCGACTGAGGACAACGTGACATTGTTTTATATAAATTTTTTTATTTAACTGCCCAAATACCTTTTTTAAAACATTAATCTTAAAGATATTAATGCTTGCACTTAGGAAGCATCAGTAATCCGTATTTGAACTTACATACATACCATACTTGTATGTAACTGTACAATTTTTATATATTTTATCATACTTCTTCTTTCTAAAACATTATCAGGTGCCATTTTTTGTCAACTTAAAAACATCACTGAAAACGTTACATTTTACATATGTTATTAATTATATATTTGTTATCTTCAACGAAAATGTACTAAACACAGAATTATGCTTCATACTCGAACTATATAAATTTTATAATCTACCACAATACCCACGCACCAGCTTTGTCTTTGTGCGACGTACTACAATGCATTTTTATTTGTATGAGTATCCCAATGCTGAACAAAACTTTCAATAAAAAAAAATTAAAAAAGAAAATAGGTCATCCAGTCCGCTTCACAAAAATAAAGACAATATACCTACCTATACACAAAAAAAAATGATGACAGCATGCGAACTTACTGATAAAATTTTAGGCATTCAGAATATATCAAGAACACGTGTCCTTTTCATAATACATACCATGACGGAATGTGAGAATATCAGTAGGTCAATATCAATATCAGTATTTATATAAACACGTGTTATGCCGTCCTCATAAAACATTCATTCTTTATGGGCCTTTAGTCCCATTTTAACAGGAAATAATTTGAAGAGATTTTTAATTAATGAACATTATTTCATATCAGTAAGTTTTTTCCTTGTATATTATATCGAAGTGTGTATTATTTAATTTCCCCAGGAGTATATGTGTGGGATATGGAAGGGAAGCGCTACTTCGACTTCCTGGCCGGATATTCGGCCACCAACCAAGGTCACTGCCACCCGCGCCTTATCGAAGCGATGAAGGATCAGCTGGACGTGTTGTACCACACGTCAAGGGCTTTCCACACTGACCTGCTGGGGCAGTTCGCCGAGAAGATTTGCAAACTGCTCGGTTACGATAAGATGCTGCCGATGAATACGGGTAAATATATATTATACATCAATTTGTGGTTATCGTGGTGTATAAATGAAAGATCTCCCCAACTCAGGTATAGCGTTTATTGATAAGTTGAAAGCTGATTTTACAATCGCAATATTTCACGTTTATTATGCACAATACTATGGAATGCTCGCGAAACTGGGTCGTAGTACGGTAGGTAGTAGTAGCCGACGATAGTAAATACTGAATACTAATAATGCTGCTCGCTGCGTCGGTCTTATTTATACTGTTCGGCCGGTGGCAACAGCAGGTAGTGAATTGCAACTAAATTCGAGGCACTCGCTCAGTCTGAGCCTTTCGTGAAATTTCGGCGGCGCGGCAATTATGCCTAGGCGGTAGACTCGAACCTTCTGGCGAGTTCTCTTAATGTGAAAGACGGACTGCGACGTGTTGTCGCCGGTAGGCAAGTAGGTGCTTGTGGCAAGTAGGTTGTTTTGTTTTGATTTCGATCCCGGCTGCGTAGCTCGGGAGTAGGTACTAAGTAGGTCGAGCGGTTTATTATTAATTATTCAAACTGAATTCTTCTCGACGCTACAAATTGATGAAACTTAACACACTTCACCTTCAAAACAGGAGTAAGGTTATGAGGGTAGATTTTTAAATACTACCCACACTGGATTAAAATTGATAAAATTTTGTACACTCAACATTCAAAATAAGTGGAAAATTTCTGTCTACAACTTATTTATTAAAACTCTTTTTAAAGCCCGTGCAACTCCGGGAATCTCAGATAGTCCATTATAGTCCACACAATAACGTTTTCACAATAATATTCCCAAACAAATTTCGCGTTTAAAACTAATCAAAGAATTTTTTACCAATGTTAATTCTACCATTTAAGATTTCACAAATCAAAACTAGGTTAGAAAAAAGGTGAAAGAAACATTTTTATTATCTCCATAATCTATAGTTGCTTGTAAATAATTATGTTTTAGTTTCTTTTTACAAAGTTTATTTAATAAGAATTAAATACAAATAATAACATATTTTAAAAGTTCAAGGTTCGTGGTTTACTTTTTGATCAAGTGGTTCGCTACATTTGGCGACTTAGCAGGGGTGCCCGGGTTCATGGGGTGAGATTTTGAAGTTTTGGCAGCGCATTCGTCTGCCCAACAACTGCAGCGCAGTGGAAGGGGTGTCATCATATTTATGATCATCACACCTGGACACACTGACCCCCAGATACCTACCCACCCCTCGAACTTACCTTTTTCCTTCTCATCATCGCCTTCCTTTCCTTACAAATACACTCCACGCACCATCCCTAAAAATGATGTAGGCCCTGACTGATAATATTTTTTGCATGGAAATAATTTAAAGCAATACATTTTAATTTTTGCTCACCATTATTTGCAATATTTTCTATGTAAAATTATTAATTTCTGCAATGTGGAAAGTGTAATCAAAATTATTGTATCGTATATGTACCTACGTACTGTGATGTTTGGATACTCACATAAAATAAACGAGACAAACATACTCCAAAAAATTTTTTGTTTAGAATATGAGAAGATTTATTGACAGGCGGCCCTTGAAGAAACACATTCACACGGAACAGGGCGCAGGGACGGACAGTCGAGTTTGGAACTTGGGTGGATTGACAGCCCCGAGAAAGGGATACAAATCAGAAGTGTTGTTTGAAATTGCAGTTAATTATTGAATTCAAATGGTATTAGAGAATATTGCGGAATATTGAATTAAAGTGAAAGATTATTGATCCGGTGTTTGTGTGAAGTGAAAGTGATTCGACTCAGTGAGAAAACAATTAATAATAATGACAATAAGGAACAATCGGATAATTTGTAGAGCGCCGTTTTGTAAAAACCCACCTCAGGGGCGCCCGGTGTTGTGCAATCGCGATTGTGTTATAAAGTTGTGTTGATTTAAATGTGTAGTTCAAACTAAATTACTTGTCTTAAAAACATGAAAATAATAAAAATAATGATCGCGTTTTTAAAACAAAGTGAACATATAAAGGCAGGAAGTGTTTAATCGGGCTAAGTTATTGATTTGGCGAGATGGCATTCTATCCACGGAGACCGAAACCCAGAGAATCAAATAGATTATTAACTGTGGGTTCGAATCCTAACAGATTAGGGAGGTACAATTTTATTTACAGGAATATTTAATTACCCTTTTATAAGCGTAGGGAGGAGGTCGAAAATTAAAGTGATTTAGCTATATAGTGTAACCAGGTAAGCTTCACGCTGAGAATGAGAGGTGCCTAACTGGGTGAGTTTTTTATATTATTTATTAAATTCCAGAGGACCCCCTTTAAAAGACGGATACAACTAAGTTTACGACACCTGCCGTCCAAATAATGTTATCATTAAAAGGAATACCCTAGACGGATTGTCAATCAGCTGTGAGTGAGAGACAGGCCAATGACTTTTCATATATAGGCCGAGAGGCGCGGAGTACAGTCAGTCAAAGGGGAAGTTTTGCTAGCGTATGCCGTCCCAAATTGAAAGCGTTCGGATGCAACCAGACGGAACAAAATGAAAACTTTTCTTCTGTTATTTGACTTTTCTAATTTAATACTTTTCATCTATTGTTTGACTTTCTAAGTTACGAATTGGGATGCACGAAAACAAATCTAAAGTCGAAAGAGGGAGATGGTAATCTCCGAAATAAAACTACCAACCGAACAACTTTTCTCAACAGGTATCTTTCGAGAGGTAGGCAGCCTCTTTAAATTAAATGCAAAACATCAAACCAATTATCCGTTTATACCTTACCTGAGAGGATAGGTATTCAGTAGGAGTTACCCATACCTAATACACGAGGATGCTAGTAACCTCATAAAATAAATACTGGAACCAAATATTAAAATACAGACAGTCCTCATCCCAAATTTGGCATATCGAGTAGACCTTACATATATCTCACATGATAATTGGCTGAATGGGTAGGCACACAACCTATCGTTAATAAGCGGGCAAAATGTCGACAAGATCGTCGTGTGTTATATATGTATTGACCTAGAAAGGGATGTAAATCCCCGACGACGTGGGAGTTACAATGTTTTCTAGAGGTGGCTCGTAACTTAGGACCTTACGTGTCACACTTTCGCGACTAGATTCGTGACAAGGGATGTCATGGCTTTCCCCTTCTACACTCAGTAAAGTAGGTTATCCTGGAGGTGTTTGAGATTGGGGCAATTCTGAAATTGGTGATGAGACCTGGTTTTCTTTATTCTGGCGTGAAGGTTGCCGATTTGGAACAAGGGGAGACCCGGCCGGTTGTGATATCCAGACACGCAGATATCGATCGCCTTGCTCAAATTATCATCCATCAGTTTTGTTTGGTAAGAGGAGGAGTCAATCTTAGCTTGAAAAAAATTCATTTCCTTTCCTCTCCTTCCCCTCCCAAAAAATATACATGGATGGCGCCGACAACTAACACCATAAACTTATCGTATGTATATCACATATATAAAATCTAACACTTTATTATATTCACATTACCCTACGATAGGTAGAATCGAGTAGCTAGTGGGGGGAGAGCAGGCGACTTAGAAGATAAGGTTTATGAAATGGTTTTAAAACACAGCAGTAATGAATTCAACTCACTCTATCTCAAAAGAACCAAGGGATACCACACATATATAGATAACTAGGTTTCTAAACCGAGAAACAAAAACCCAACACAACGTTCGGTGAAGCCTTTGTATACTGAACCGTCACGTGAAATGAGTACGTTCAAGGTCGTACGTCGCGTAGACAAACTAGGATGTACACACTTGAAGGGGTGTGTAATAAAGAAAAGACGGCAGGGAGGACCTTCCTACCCCGGATATATATATAACCAAAGCCTTATGGAAAAGTTACCTACGGGACTTAAGGAAAATGTATCGTAGAAAGAAGAGAAGGAAAAGTTTGAAGTAGAAAGGGCAGATCATTACAGTACCCAGTCATTATAAATTCTGTTTACCATTCCGGAAAATATATTTTTGCTGTATCGTTCTGCGAATCTCGTGATGTTCTTAGCGCCTGTGTATAGGCAATTCGCATAGCATCTTGGAGATTTTAGCATTAATTTTATAAAAAATATTACGACCTTATAAAATGTTTATATCATAGTATACTCAAGGGTTATTGTACCTAGCTAGATTGAATATTCCTACAATCACAATATGACAAATCATTTTTGAAAAAATCCGACAGATTAAAATCGACGCCATCACGGAGAAAATGGATCAAATTGGATCCGTTCTAATAGGTGAAAAAAAAATTGTATAATGAATGTTGAAATACAACACACTATTGTAATATCAGAACACATTATAATCCTGAAATATTGATAATATCGACACGAACTGATTACTATTCTGAAGGAATCGTTTTATAGTGTTGGTTTATTCAAAGAGAAGAGAATGATTTTCGTAAATTAATCTATTAAAAATGCACCAGCATTCGCGTCGGTAATACAGTAAGTTACTAAGCCCTATAGTAGAAATCTGTATTTTGGTGAAACCGTTAAATGGTTTGAGACTTTGCTAATCATTATCTAAGACGCTATGCCTAAAATGATCAGTTCGGTCTATGACAATGATAAATATATAATTTAATATGCAAATTATTTGTCTAATAATATTTTGTGCAGGAACCGAGGGAGGAGACACTGCTTGCAAACTGGCCAGAAAGTGGGGTTATGACGTAAAAGGGATCCCCACCAACCAGGCCAAGATTATATTCGCAGAGGGCAATTACTGGGGCCGGTCCATCGCGGCCATCTCCACGTCCAACGATCTGGAGAGCGTAGAGGGGTATGGTCCCTTCATGCCGGGTTTCGAAACCATCCCCTATGACGATACTGCGGCTCTTGAGGTAATAAACTGTATTAATTTTAGTAATTATATTACGTGGTATTGTTTTCGCCATCATCTGTTGATATGATAAATTAAATATATAGTAGTTTTTCTTAGAAAAGTCTCAAATTTACGTAGTGGCGAAGCTATAACATTCACATGAGGGTTCGACCCTAAATTGAAAATTATAATTCTGAAGTCTTCCCTAAAATACAGTGATTTCGATTAATATTGGCTTACGTTGTGATAGAGCGATTTTTTATAATTCGTATAGAGAAGTATTATTATCAGGCCCGTAATATTCTGCTGGTTTTCATATTTATGAAAGCTTTTTCCTATTTTTTTATTGATAAATGTAACAACTATTTATTTTTTACGTTTAAAAATAAAACAAATAGGAAACAAAACTATATAGTTCTTCATTTTCTGCTCGGAAACCATTTAAAATAAGGCAAATAGAACGGGTTTTGCTGTTTTTTGAGTAATCGCTCGTAGGTGGTCGATGTTCCAAATCAATTTCCAATAGTTCATTCATTTTAATAAAAGCTTTGTATTGTTTGAATTTCATTCGTTTAACAGCTTTGTGTTGTTTGAATTTCATTCATTTTAATAACAGCTTTGTATTGTTTGAATTTCATTCGTTTTAATAGCAGCTTTGTATTGTTTGAATTTCATTCGTTTTAATAACAGCTTTGAATTGTTTGAATTTCATTCGTTTTAATAACAGCTTTGTATTTTTTAAATTTCATTCGTTTTAATAACAGTTTTGTACTGTTTGAACTTTTTGTTTCTTACTGTTTGGTATTGTTTAAACTTCATTCGTTTTAATAAAAGCTTTGCATGATTTGAACTATGTATTGTTTGAACTTATTTCGTTTTGATAATAGCTTTGTATTGTTTCAGGAAGCCCTTAAGGACCCCAACGTATGCGCCTTCATGGTGGAACCCATTCAGGGCGAGGCTGGCATCATAGTGCCGAGCGATGGCTACCTCACCAAGGTCAGGGAACTGTGCACTAAATACAATGTGCTCTGGATCGCTGATGAGGTAATTCTATAAGTCTATAGTATATGGATACTGAAGTCATTTAGATACTGGCTTGTACCTAATTGCACGCAATTGGCAATACTTTCGCAGAAATAATAGATGTGTTCAACAGCACGGAATATAGTTAGAAGAAGGCTATAATAAAATACCTCTTATAATTTTTTTTTTTTTTTAAAGAAAGACAAACATTCCCAGGTTACGAATAACCCAACAATGTTTGAAAATCTCCTACTACCACCACAGAAAGCCGAAAATGTTGCTTGTGTTGTGATGGAGGACTTAGCCAGCCGAGGAATCGAACACGCGACGCTCGGGTGAGACCCAAGCGCTATGCCCACTCAACCACTGACCGGTCAATGCTAATTATTCTTCTGTATCACTCATGGTTTTACATAATTACATTAGCTATTTTTACTCCATGATTACTACACTATTTTGAAAAATAATAAAAAAATTAATTGATTATGAAATTAATGATTGGATAAATTAATTAATTAATTAATTAAAGATGGAATAGATAAATTAATTGAATATTGAATAATTGAGTTAATGAGTGATTGAATAACTGATGAGTGAAAAATAAATTAATGACTTAATTAAAGAATAAATTAATTGTTTCATGAATGAGTGAATTAATAAATAAAACGAAATGCGTATAAATGCACCCATTACCACATTTTTGGGGTAGCTATCTGTAATCAATTGGGGCGAGAACTTTATTAGTAGATTGAAGTTGCTCCATTTTTACTGCATCTACGTAATAATAATATGTACATGTTAAGTTCTAAGGCTGGAAATAGTGCCAAGCGTACCGTCGGTCGGCTGACGACGTAGCGCTGACGATCTGGACCGATGGTCGTCGTAAGCAGTGCGTGGCACTACAGCTCTTCATTAATTCCCCTAAATACTGCCGTGAGCGACCGACTCACGGAGTTCTATTTCCAGGCTAGAAAAATAATACAATCAATACGCAACAAACGCGCTGCTATAGTCCAAAAATGATTTAACAATGAATTAATTCAGAAGTTATTTGGAAAATATTTATAAATGTGTATTATTTGATAGTTTATTTCATTTTTGAAAATCAGGTCCAGACCGGATTGGGCCGTACTGGGAAGTTGCTGTGCGTCCATCACGAGAATGCCCGCCCAGATATTGTGGTTCTCGGAAAAGCTATTTCCGGTGGACTGTATCCGGTGTCCTGCGTCCTGGCCGATGATCCCGTCATGCTTGTGATGAAACCAGGTAAAGCAATACTTTTATAACGTGCTGGTGATGAAACCAGGTAAAGCAATACTTTTATAACGTGCTGGTGATGAAACCAGGCAAAACAATACTTTTATAACGTGCTGGAGATGAAACCAGGTAAAAAAAACTTTTATAACGTGCTGGTGATGAAACCAGGTAAAACAATACTTGTATAACGTGCTGGTGATCAAACCAGGTATGAAGTTAGATGAATAACAGTGGGAAAATATTATCACAATTCAGATATGAAACTTTGTTTGAAATGGTTTGAAATCATAGGATCTGACGTCCTTTCTCAACTCTATTATTCTCTTATATACTTCCCGTACCCCATTTTCATTCGCCTCTCAATATTTCCAAACATGAGTTGTCATAGGCTCCAAGCTTCCTGATGGCAGTCCCCTTCTGTGATGTTATAAGGTTATATGTTTTAATGATGATTTACCAGAGTAGGTAGCTTTAAATTTAATAAACTACAACTAATAATAAAAATAACTCTTATTTTACAAATTCCTATTTTCTATTATAACACACGTTTTCTAACACCATAGTATTATAAACAACATGCAATCTGTTTCTGTTTCGTTAAAATGAATTTCGAACTATGGCGTATTCAAATTTGCACAGCTTAAGGGTAGAGTGGTTAATTAAGTGGCACAATTAATTAATTAAAAATAATATACCTGCAGTATACTTGCGGCATATATCTGATACAAGACCATCATTCAGAATCTAAATGTTGCATGATATGGCAATATCCGTGTTTGTTTACCAGATCTGAACAGCCAGGTGCATTTCCAGATTCATTCACCTCATCTCCTTCCCCTCCTCCTTCAGCCTCACAAAATATCCCAATCGGGGATGACATAGCCCCACTGGTTCCAGACAGTTGGGAATCTTGTGCGGTAGTCACAAAAAACTAAACTATATACTCATTGAAGTAATAAACTTAATCCCGTTAATCAGGCACCCACGGATCAACCTTCGGAGGAAACCCTCTGGGTTGTCGTGTCGCCATCGAAGCTTTGGATATAGTGCTGGACGAGAGGCTGTCAGAGAACGCTGCAAAACTGGGACTGGTCATGAGGAAGAGGCTTGATCGTCTCAACAAGAAGGTGGTCAAGGAGGTGCGGGGCAAGGGGCTGCTTCATGCCATTGAGATTAACACTGGTAAGATACAAAACAATCATAGGGCATTGATGTATTATATTTAGATGAGACATGAAGCGAAAAAAATGAGTTCCGCTTTTTTACCTCTAACTTGTCCTCCAACTCAATTCTTTAACTAAAATTACCGAATCCGGTCCACGCGTACTGCTTATCGTTTTCTAATAGGTGAATAAGTTTCGATGAGATATTAGGGCCGTAGAGACATGAGAAAAGAGCGAAAAAAACAAAAATATTTATCACTTTTTCGTTTTCTCGCTGTGCTCTCAAAATTCTCGTAACTTCACGGTATCTTGGTACCAAACATGGATAGGTGACCCCATATACTACCGACATCTGTCGGATAACTCTATAACCTCTATGATCTATCTACACTAGAGACAACTATGTCTCGTAGCTCGAACTATCACAAATATCATTACTATTAATAATTGATTTCAAAATCAGTGTACCTTTTACACTTTTGGGTGAACACTGACCCGTGCATAACTTTAATTTTGTGAAAAACAAACTTATATCGACACCAAAATTTCCTCTCTCCCCCTTTGGCTGCAGAACAAGATTACATAATATCAATTTTCTGCGAAATGACCAACCAAAAACTTGATCTAAAAACGAGATTTTTCTTCCTCATCCTCCTTTTAAGGTTATGGAACCATTTAAATAATAAGATACTTACCTCAATACATTGACCTAACTCGATTGCTTTTGCAGTCCTCATTTCTCCCTAATCACCCACGTAAGTACCTCTTTATTTGATTAACCTAAGAATATAATGTTGTACAAATAAATATTTCAGATTACATCAGTGCCTGGGACGTTTGCCTGAAGCTGATGGATGCTGGACTCCTGACTAAGATGACTCACGAGAAGAACCTTCGGCTGTCTCCAGCGCTGGTCATCACGGAGACTCAGCTCCATGAAGCCATGGATATTCTGGAGACCACGCTGAATAAACTGTGATAAATTCATAAATAACTACAGGAAAAATACGGTGGCGGGATTAGGGAATAGATAAACTGCTCCGGGAATATCTTCGTAATGGAAGCCAGCCTCAGTCCAGCATTCAGCATCCATAATCGACGCATACTGGACCCCCACAATCTAATTAATGCCACAGCTTCCTAAAAACTTTTCTTTGCAAATGTCAATTATTTATTACTTATTTCTACTTTTTCACATGTTTGTCTCCAAATATAATCCAATGTAAGTAGCTATTCTCGCTAACATTCCTACATACCGGAATAAATACTTATTATTATTATTTAAATAAGAATTTTTTGGAATTCTACCTTAGATAAATATTTTTAATGTACTGGTGTTTTTGGTTTGTAGTTTTTTTGTGTTAATGAATAGGAAGAGGAAGAGAAAGGGTAACGTATTTAATATGTACATATTATGCTTACATAAATTAAATATAATATTGTGCATATACATAAATCTACTTAGCAAGTAAATTATTCGTACTATATTTTACAAAAATAAACCAATTTAATTCATAATATTGTTTGTATTATTGATTATTTTTATTCCTACCACATGAACCTTCCCTTCATAAAAATAATGAATACTCTGCAAAATCAACGAAACGTACGAGTATAAAGACACTGTTGTTTTATAAGTTTTACGAAACATTATTACAAAATGTACACGAACTAAAGTTGATAGGCATGATTCTTGCAAATACCTACTACGAATAGTCCAAGCAATAGCCGCAGAATAACTTAACCAATAAGTTACCTCAACCAAATGAGGTCTGTACAGCAATTGAAATTAAAGGGGGTGACAGATTACGCCATAAGTTCAAAGCGTTTTATATAACTCTATATTGCTCACTATACATTCCCATACAGACCTGTCACACCTAAAAAGACGATGTGTTAAGTCCAGACTTCGTTTATTCCCAAAAGACTACAAAACTGCAGACGTTATCCTTATCCCAAAACCTGGTAAAGACCCCCTTCAGGCCATAAACCACCGTCCGATTAGCCTGCTTCCCAGTGCAGGTGAAATTCTTGAAAAGCTAATCCTCGCTAGACTAAAAAAAATAGTCGACGATTTAAAAATCATCCCCGACTTTCAACACGGCTTTCGATCGGGCCACTCAACTCTCCACCAACTTCTGCGGGTGGTCGAACAAATTACAAACGGATTCAACTCTCGCCAACACACTGTAGTCCTCTCCCTAGACGTCTGAAAAGCATTCGATAAAGTCTGGCACAGAGGTCTCATTTATAAAATGTACCTCCTCGGTATCCCCCTTTCAATGCTTCAACTCATAGCTAATTTTATTAAAGACCGTAAATTTAGAATCAAATTAGATGGAATTTTTTCCACAGTGAGATCGCTAAGAGCAGGTGTCCCTCAAGGCTCTATTCTCTCGCCAGCTCTTTTTAATATATACCTAAGCGATATCCCCCGCCCCAGCATCTATAACTTTCGCACCAAAAAAACCAAAATAGGCAAATTTGCAGACGACACTGAAGTCATGTCGACTTCAGTAAGCGAAATGACCGCTACACGACGCGTCCAAGACCACGCGTCGAAACTAGAATCATTTTTTAAACAATGGCGAATTAGCATCAATCCCTCTAAAAGCGCCGCTTGTGTTTTCTCCCGTAGACGCCCTAAACGACCCCCTAACATCCACTTGTTCGGCGAAAACGTACCTTGGAAAAAAAACATTAAATACCTCGGAATAACTCTAGACAGCAAATTAACTTGGAAAAAGCATATAACCGAAACTTTAAATTCAGCCAATAGAACTCTTGCAGCCCTTTATCCCATGATATCCAAAAATAACAAAAAAATATCTCCAAGGAATAAACTACTAATATATAAATCCACTATAAGACCTAAACTCACTTACGCTAGCCCTATCTGGGCCCACGCTTCAGAGCCTCAGTTAAAAAGACTACAAACATTTCAAAACAAAGCCATACGCATTGCCCTGGGAGCTCCTAGATGGATGAGGGTTGCTCAACTACACCGAGACTCTGAAGTTCCCCCTCCTTAAAGATCACATCTTAAGTCTCGCGGAATCTTTTTATGCGGGCCTCCCCACCCATGAAAACGCGTCCATCAACTGCCTCGCACAGTACGATGTAAATGAAATAACTACCTTTAAAAAACCCAAACAAATCCTCCGTAAACCTTAAATCCCCCATATTGCAGCCATGTTTCCTTGCAAAAATATTTTAAAAACACAACCAAAATTAAACTAAAATTTATCCTACAACCAATATTTAAAATCATGATGAAAGAGAAAGGGGGCTTTTTGGCCCGGAGCTCTGTATGCCAATATTTCATAAGTCATAAGTCATGTGTTAAGTCCGGGCATGTCGAAGAAATGCGCTGTGATCTGCTAGCCAGGCTACATTTGAAAATTATACGACCCCCTCTCCTACCTACGGCAGGAAAAAGGGTCATAACAATTTACGGAGCGCCGTAATTACGCGGCTGTCAAAGTGACAGATCCTATACAAATAAATGATATTCGGTGGCAGTTCCGCAATTGATCTGACCCTTTCTTCTGAGGAAGATTATAGCGTAGTGTATAACATATAATACGTATATGCCACGCCCAAATTATGCGCGACGCGTTCCGCCATAATTCTATTCAGGAGGAATTTTGGAAATGGACCATTTCCGGTGTCATTTTTGGGAACAAAATAACCAGTGCTGCACTAAACTAAAACAACAATAAAAGTTGACTATATGGTTAACATTAGTAGATCTAAAAGGTCACCTCCAGAGGCCATAAAATAACGCATCCATTACCCGAACTTCATATTTTGGGTAAAAAATCCCTGTTTATGAATAGGTACAGCGTTCTGCCAACCTAATATCGAGGAGAACCCTGTGACAGACGCGATTAATCGAGCAAAAAATGCCTTTCTTGTAGTGACACCTTTACCAGTTGAATAATAATATGAAAGTTGCGTTTTATTGTTATAATATTTAACAAAATATTACAAGTAGGTATATTGATTTTTGAGGACATGAAAACCAAATAAATTATATTTTAAACACCGCACCGATTGACATACCTAGCTACAAAATAATGATCACAAATACACCACTCACAACATGACTATCATAAATAAACCAATCACATGACTATGTTTTATATATCAGTATCTATATTACGAAGTACGAATAATATTGAATAAGGTGGCTATGATCGCACCTATTATTCTTGTTAATGCATTATATTTTATGTAAGATCGTCATCCCATGTTCCGGTAAGGAAGCGACATAAACATAATTGAGTGTTGTAGGACCCTATTGGGCAGAAAAGACTCAATGGTGTGGACTGCGCTGTGGACAGTCATCTTGCTTTAGCAAACTTTTCTGCGAAGGGTCTTAGGGTGCGTTGAAACCTGATATAAGAGCAGAGCCATGAATTGTTTGAATGTTTCGCGCTGTTTGCGATTGCTTCACTCGTTGTTTTATGTTGTTTCCTTACCGACGGCCTAAGTTATGATGTACAAAAAACTATTGATTACCTTATTAAGCTATTTTTATAATCTAACTGTTTTGAAACAAATTTTATTAAACTTGTCGAATTCCGCTGCAAGATTAATACGGAAAAATATAAACAGAAGATGATTTCAACCTAATTACCTACTACAAGAATAACTATTTATGTGGTAGGAGTAGGTAAAAAATGCATTAAAATTCGATTTTTTCTCGATGAAAATTAAGTTTGAAGGATAGGAAATATATAAAAATTATTAAAATAATCCAAACTAAACCATAAAAACCTATTTTGTGCATGTTTACTTAAACCCCCGACTTAATAGTTATGTCCAGTACTTAAATTGAAATCAATTGTTGTTTTTTTTTATGCAGCGGAATTCGACAAGTTAACCAAGTATTGCACACTTGATGTATTGTAGAGTTAATAAGGAGAGTTATGTTTAAAGTCAAAAGCTTTTAGTTTGGCTATTTTTCAATACATAAATCGGTAAACAATACATTCCCAATCCATAAATCTGTGCCATATCTGTGCACAATGAAAATTTCTTTGTTCCCAAACCTAAAAATTCGAAATCGGGAGATTTTTCACCAAAAGAAATCGGGAGATGACTAGAATTAATTTAATGAAAATCCTCGCCTTTTTAATAATCTGAATACCGTTTCTATTTCTAAAAAAACCATTGACAAAAAAAATAATAAATAGCACCGTTAAAACCATTATAATTATCGTTTTAACGGGCAACATCTACAATTATTGTAAATGTTGCCAGTGAAATAATGCGATTCAGTCACTTTGTAAGACTTCGTACGACTGAACGGCATACTGTTTTTATTATTTATTGAATTAATTAGCTCTAAAAAAGAATTCCTTCCGTAAAAGCAGCTAATTCACTTTAGGGTTCAGTAATAATTCTTCGATTATTTTTTTTTAACTTACACTTTCCATGAAAAGAACTGAGTCAATTTCAACATTATTTATTGTAAAGCAACGTATACACCGTTTTGTAAAAATTACTTCAGCAAATATTAATAAATTTGCAAAGACAATAAATTATTTGACTTATTGACACACTACGCACACCATCTCACATCCGATTTTCCTTTATTATTCGCTATTCAGGGTTTTTACGTGTGGGAAGGGATCGAAGCTTGTAAAAGGCTGTAAGATAGCCGAGCCTTTCAAAGCGGTGACTTCAAGATAATGGTAGTTCGAGAGATAAAGTGAAAAATCGGGATATCTCCCGAAAGATCGTGAGCTTCATGAACACTGGAAAAATCACATGCCATTAGTGTTGCCAGGTGCTTGGTTTTTACCATGTTTTCATATTAATATCATCATTTAATTTAACAGGGTTCTACGAATTAAACTTGATAAAAATAAAAGATAACATTTTTTTATTTGCGTGGTGTTTTTATTTAACAAAAACAACATTTTTCTATTATAATTAAATTATCGTTTGGTAAAACATTACAAGATAATTGAAAAATTAAGTACGGTTGTTTCATTATTTAAAATCTCAATAGACATAGGTGTAAAACTTGTTTTTTTACCCCTGAAACAGATTTTTCATTTTTGGGATATGGCATCACTGCACACAATAGCCGTCAGAAAAAAAATCTCAGCTGTTTACTGAAACGTCATAATAGTGTTGCGAATTGCTCGGATTCTCAAAATGAGTCCATAAAACAATGGTTAAAATGTTATACTGTTAGTAAATATATAAAATCGTTTAAATAACTATACAGTTTTTCATATTTAGGTAAGTTTTAAACTACATTTTCGTTGATCTTCGGTGCATTGGGATCATTGTGATAAACCTTGACAGTAGTAGGTGTAGGTACTGTTATTGAGATCAATTTTCCCCCGTTGAAACCGCAATAAAACCACACATTTTATGTTCATAAAAGATAACAGACAATAAAACAATGATTATTAAGTTTGCAACCATTTCTTCGAATAAAAATAATAATTTGTTTTCACCTAGATGCTTACGCGTTCGTTTATGTGTTAATTATTATTAGGGACAATCTGCGTCCCATGTGACATAAATGATGCTGGTACCGCGGCCCTCTTTGGTCGTTCTGGATAAAAACTGCTCAAATTGGTGGATTGATCATAATGTGGAAAACATAAACGTTTTAATTATTGCTTACCTACATAGACAATCAGATGAATTATTTCTCCTTAAATTGATTCTCAGGTCTGTGCTTACCTACATGTTTTTGGAAAATTTTTATTTGTGCATCTCAAAAACCTCTAATCTGAAAAATATGACCACGAGAAAATGAAATTAATACATAGCACTCTTTATGCGGGCTTTTTCCGCATTGACGGCAACATTTAGCAGGAACAAGGTGTGAAAAAAAGATTTTCCGCTATACCACTAGATGTCCAAAAATAATACATAAAATATTTGATTCAATGACATTACAATACATCTAGACCCGTTGTCAACTCACAAAATTAAACAAAATGTGGCAAGTAAGACACCCTTGTGTTTCCAGAAAATTCTGAATTCAACCATTGTTCGTGTATAGGTAGACATTCAAAGAATATGTGTGCATGAATGAAACAGATATAGATCGGGCAGCGTTTATGTACTTTGAAGTTGCAGCGAATACCATATTCTACATCACAGGTGTGACTGAGATGACAAGATACCTTTACTCACTTACACTAAGACAAATACGGAATGATGTATGAGATGACGTAATGCCAAGTAGGTTGACCTTCTTATATGTATGTGTTGCTACAATCACGATCTACAATCGACTATCTCACTTTCTCTAATGGCGCTTAAAGCCTTCAGGATAAAATCTAAATCATTGCATTATCTATAATAATAAATAATTTGCGTGAATTGAATAATAATTTATTATGAATAAAATGTTATTCCTCAGCTTTGATGCAATTTGGTTAGAAAAAGCACACAACCTTACACGACGTATGTCAGTTTAGTTCTAAAACCATTAAATCGAAAATACAACAATTACCGTGTCTTTCGCTTGTCACTTTTGAGATTTCTATAACGTGTCTATAGTTTATAATGTCATTGGTAATACAATACCACTATATATTTTTAAATAATGCATAATATTATATTATGAATGAAATTTTTACTTAGCTATCACCACAAAAAAAATATATATTATCTAAAATTAAAGCATACCAACTCTGTAGCACTTGCGGGTAAGCGCTAAGGAGCCTTGGAGCGACGTACTTCCTAAATTTCGGTCTATCTAAAAATATTTATTTTAGGTAATAATAATAATACCACCAAAAATCAAAGCAAATAACAGTAATAAATGTGCTTCTATAAAAGTATTAAGTTAAATTCAACCGGCTCGATTTTCATTCTTTGCATCATGTGTCATAACTCACGTGTTGTGAGCGAATTCCATATCGCTCATCGAGAAATGTCATTAGGCATCTATTATCTATACACGCAGAGCATGGATTCTTGACTATACTATTGAAATTTCTCCGAAACATGAATGGCGCTCACCCATGCATCAGAACTTTTCGACAAGGCAGATATAACCGAAGACACAATATAATTATTTGTCACGCCGAGATGGCGTCATTTCAGTTTGCAGTTTGCGTACCGATAATTCCAGCAGGTCCTGACCTTGCGTGGACGATAGACTGACAATATTTATATTTATTGAGTACAAGCCGCCACTGCTCTGTAGTACGATTCAATAAACTTAAGTAAGGTTTGGTTTTTTTATTAATATTATTTTTGTTTATCAGAAAGCGTGGAGTAGAATAAATATGTTCTTGTTTTCATCACCCTTAAAGAAAAGTATTGTGACCTGATGAGTTATCTGCCATTAATGAACCTCGATTAAAAATAGTTAATTATGCACATTTTATTTAATTTATATGAATAATTTATTGAAATAAATTACTAGTGTAGGGAAAACCTGATTTTATTAGTTTCATTGCAGAGTGATTTTCATTATTTATTTAGTAGTTAATTAATTGGACTAACGTTAGAGTATACTCTAGCATCTTCCAATATTGGTGCTTACTGAAACTGGTAATTTTAAAGAATTTAATATTTTCTTTCACGTTACGCATTTATATTATCTAAAATAATTTTACTACGCTGTTTCAATGATAGCCAATCTCTTTGTAAGGGTCCGAACTATATGTATTTAAAAAATGAGGAAAAAGTCTTCAACTTCTTGTCTTTTGTGTGGAAGAATATTTTATCAAAAATAAACTATATGAAACTTGAAGAACGGGTAATACATCCTTGCACTTATCGCACTGGGGATGCGGAAGTTTTAGTTTTTTTTTTCGTAATGATTAAAAAAATTATAAACATTTTTTTATAATGTTATAAAATATGTAAATTTTTTACACATAAAACATTGCTAAATGGCCCAACACTGACTTTAACTTCAGTTTATGGAGTCGTATTACAAAAGTAGGCTTTAATTTCAACAATCATTTTATAGTTGGGGTGTGGTGAACAGTGTAAAATTTTTTAATTATCCTGTTGTTTGCCTAAAGCTCATGTACACGCTCTAAATAGCCGTGCTCACAAGGCCGGCCATAAAAAATTTGTGTTCTATATGACGATTTATACAATACCCAAATACCTTTCGGCATAGAAAATGTATGCATTATTTTCAAAGATATAGCTGATTAAAATAAATTTGCAGTAGTATGGGTGAACAATGTTAGCGATACTTTTGTGCACACGGTTTGATAGTAAAAATGGTTCATGTCCCATCTTCCTTGTTTATATTATTTATAGGTCGGTAACCCTGCGGGAGTGTAACCAACTTAATCCATTTTCAATACAAGTTATACTTAGTGAAAACTCTAATGTACATCTTAGGGTTTGTAGTTTCTTCTAAGACCTACCGGTGACCGTAAATAGTACGAGTGCAGTTTTGCAGAATTGTTGCGAGCTGCATCCTGCGGGGTGAATGTTCCTCTGAGGAAATACAATTATACAGTAGAGCCTTGATAATCAGACCTAATAAAAAACGACACCTGTTCGGACTCGCAAAGCTTTCGGATTATAGGAAGTTACATAGAAAAATTAAATGACTAACAGCTGTTTGCTTAGGAAAATTATAATTAATGAACTTTTAAATCACATTACATTTACTTAGTGATAAAACTGATCTATTTTAGTCTGTCAGGTTATATTTAGTGATCAAGAAAAAGTTTCCATAATTGCAGACTTTTGCAATATGGTTAAAGTTTTATGTTTTCATTTTAGTGTAGGACCCATGTTTATAACCGCAGCACAGAGTATCGTGGACTCTGCTCTTAGTAACTTCTACTCTACTCAGCTCTTATGTAACTTAGAGAAAAACATAGTATTAGCGGTCGCGGTATGAGAAGAGATGGTTTGTTTAGATGTTTGGATTACAGCTGTACACAGTAGTACATAACTGCTAACCCTGTACAAATCGCAAGTGCGCCCCACTGTTGAATTTGCCAGCCACTTCTGGTCTGGAGCTCCAAAATAACTGAAAAAACCCTTTACTCTGTGCAGAAACGGTCTGTTTGACAGATTTCCCTATCTTAACAAACGGATTGCAATCTTTAGAGCCCATGCGTCATGTAGGTATGCTGTCCCTGTTCTACCGATATTTCAACGGAAGATGCTCCAAGGAACTAGCTTCATTGATACCTTCGGCACCGGTACATAGTCGGGAAACATGCCAAACGCGCGCCCAACATATGTATACGGTTGATCTACAATTCATTCTTGAGGTCAACAACTGGGCTGTGGAACGATTTTCTGGCTTCTGTGTTTCCTCCCTCCTTTCTACAACATGGGTATCTTCAAAACCCATGTTCACTCTTTCTTCTCCTCAAAAATACCCTCCACATAGGTACACACACCCTCACACAGGAAAATTATTTTCCTCTTTCAGAAAAGTACGGATTAGCCTGGGTACGAATTATCGAGGCTATACTGTTTATGCTCATATATTACGTATATAATATAAATAAGTATTTTATTTATTTCAGGAATAAGCTCCAACAAGCATCATGGCCTGGCCGCTGAGAGACCATGAGATAAACCGCATCACCTCCTTCTTCCACTTGGCCGTGTTCCTGCTGACCTGCACGGCCATGGCGCAGTCGGGCTGGTTCCGGATCCGCGGGCTCCAGTGCGCCCCCCACCTCGGCCTGACCCCCTTCTTCGGCTTCGGGGACTTCAGCGGCGCTCAGCCCAACTCCCCGCCACCCATCCACCAGAGGAACGGAGACATCGATGTGGAGATGCCAGCGCCCGTCACGCTGGCATATCTCTACCCTCAACATGAACGTAACCACTTTATATTACTATACAATATTTGACCATGTAACCCACATAACCGAATAGCCGCGAAAACTGTAAAATGGGGGCCCATCGACCAAGTATTTTCTAGACAGGGTATGTGAATTTACATGGATTTTAAGAACAGAATACACCTAGTGAGCTATCGAAAATTATACAAAAAAAATTACACAAAATTTAAAGCATTGTGGGACTACTTTATTTCCTCCCACATGTGGCAATACTAACGCGAATTAATCCGCCGCTAGACGCAAGCGAGCACGAGAAGAGAAATCTCCATTCCTGTTTCAACCTTCGATCCTACTGCCACTCTCTCTACTCTTTCTGCCACCGTCTCCGCGTTCTGTAAAATTGTAATATTCGTCCTCACGAATAAATTTAATTAATTGTGCAGACACTCATTTCAATCTCCCATCTCCTGAACACAATTTAAAGTTCGGGCAGCCGCCGTAAATTACAAATAAGTATAACTCTCATACACACATACACCCGCTGCCACAGCATGATATAACAGTAAACTGATAAACTGAATATAAAACAATATTAGTAAAACATGTAACAGTAACATAAAATAACATAGTAACTAATATAGAAAAGTAGCTGACGTGTACCCGGCGTTACTGGGGGTTATCCTTAGGAGATAGACATATATCACTGCAGACTTTTCTGTAGGCCGTTTTAAGACACACAATTCTGTAGTACATTATTTTGATATATCTCATGTGGTTTAGCCAGCATTAGCAATGTAGTAATGAAAATATATTTTTACGTCTTGATTATAAAACATTGATTTTTCTGTACTTTATATACATGCGTGTTTCATATATGTAAACCTTCCGGAAGAAATTCTCTAAGTCAGAGGTTCCCAAACTTTTTGATCCCATAGACCACTTGCCAAATTTTTTTTTTTTTCCGTAGACCCCTTTGCCTGCCGAATATTGAATTTTTCTAAAACTATTAACGTCCCATGTGATAATCATTTATTTTTTTAGCAAAAAGATTCCCTTCCCTTGCCTGCCCAACAACCGGGTGGCGGTATAGTTGCTCTGTCTTTACATTGTGCAGACAGGGGCACCCTTGTGAGGTATTACACTAAATGAAAATGAAGCAGGATAAGCAACGGGAATTTCTTTCTGTAGCTAGCCCTACAGAACTGCCCCTTAAGTTCTTTGTCAGTGCTTATTCCGGTCATTTCTTCTTGTCACATGTTTTCCGATTCTTCAACATTCCATTTCGATAGTCAAATTGTCCTTAAACTTAGCTTTGAAGTCTATGTAAAGAACGTCATTATTACCCTGGACGTTTTTCAAAAACATGTTGGGAACTAGGAAAATTGGCCGCTTCTAATGTGCAATGTTTTGCTTGAATATATTAATTCTGAGGAGAAAAGGAATGTAGACTCTATTTATATACCTCAATTAACAAGTTTACGAAATATAAAAATGCAAATATCAAATGGATAATTTCTCAGTCTATTATATTTGTGTTAGGTCCATTGTGTCATTTACGGAACTCCTAAATGTTGAGTTGAGGTAAATCGGGGTCCGCTCGTATGTACCCCCATTCGAATCTCGTGGACCCCCAAATTTTTTTCTCGCTGACATAGACCCCCAGCAAGCCGATATCGACCCTTGGGGGTCCATATAGACCACTTTGGGAACCTCTGCTCTAAATGATACTGAAAACCCTATCAAAATCCGTTGTGCAGTTTAGACGAACTAAGCGCACAAACAGACAGACGCGGATAGCGATTTTATTTTATACTATTTAGAGATATACAAAAAATTGCAAGGCTGCTGGGAAATTCTTCAATGGGATGATCTAGACTACAGTTATTTGTTGATTTTATTTGTGTACTCGGTGTAAAATTGACCTGTTTTTTTTCATCTACTAATCAACCCCTATCATAAGAAACCATTTCCATTGATGTACAAAAATTAAATATAGTAGTTTCATCTGTGTACTCGATGATGTAGGGTTTGTTGTATCGGGATCCTAGACTAGAAGTGATGTTATTTATTTGAACTGCTGAAAGCAAAAAAGGAAATAAAATTCAATAAAATAATAAGTTTTCTATTATACATTCGCCAAATGTTATTTTTTTTAAGTAGGTTTGTAGTGAGGTTCAGGTTAAACACATCAATGTTTGTGCATAATCTATTAAAGGTACTACAGCTTCTTCTTATAAAAGAGTCGTCGACTTGCAAAATCCGCTCACAAATTTTTCGGAAATCTGTACCTGTTATGATTTAAGATTTTCACGGAGTACATGTTATAAAAACTACTTGGAACACTTTGAGTATAAAAATTATTCACATTTTGTGCCAAATATCAACATAATTATGCATTATTATTTTGATAAATGTTAATTATTTATTTATTTTCTTTTTTTTTTAGCATTTTTGTGAATGTATCAAAAACCAGCATAAATTTCCAAAGTTGGGTTTGCAAGTTGACAACTCAAATACACTTTCAATAATTTTATCAATGCATAACCCCTGGGTATCATGTTGGGATAAATGTAATGATGTTGAAAAAATTATGCAAATGCCTACAACATTTCGATTCTGAATGCTGGTTTTTTGACCAGGGCGATACTGAGAGTATCAACTGCTCTCGAATGTGCCGCAAATAATGTGTACCAAGTGGGACTGCATAGTCTCAATAGGATAAATTTTTACGTTTACTTCTTCTTTACCTGAAAGTGTTACAAAATGTAACGAAACTAATCATTATTTGTATTTTTTAATAAGAACAGATTTATTTTAATGCAGGAACATTGTTTACAAAGAATATTATCAAAACCATAATTTTTATAGTGGTTAGTGTAAATGGTTAACCACAATGATCATATTTTTTGGGAATTCTTTATAAAATTATGTATCTTTATTATTTATTAACTGGCGAAAACAAGGGTCCCATTCGAGAAGTGGGTCAGTGGGAGCTAGTGGGACATAAATTATTTACATAAAATTATTGTTTGAAATTAAACCCAATTTTGTAATACTTTTGTAAACAACAAAACAAACGTTGTGGCAAATTCACAAATTTCTCATTCAACTCTCCACATATTTTTGACTCCCTGCCGGCATTTAAGAAAAATATTACTGGTAACTTAATCAATGCGCACACACACGCAGGTACATATACAAGTTCGTATACACACACACACATAATCATATTCACCACATATTTTTATCGTTAATCTACTAACTCCGTACTAATAAAATTACTCACCATAAAGATATGTCATTGGCACCTATCCTTGTAATCATTTCTAAAACATTGTAAACTGTTTACCACTGATTTTACCTACATATACAAGTTCTTATACACACACACACACACACACACATAATCATATTCACCACATTTTTTATCGTTAATCTACTAACTCCGTACTAATAAAATTACTCACCATAAAGATATGTCATTGGCACCTATCCTTGTAATCATTTCTAAAACATTGTAAACTGTTTACCACTGATTTTACCTATCTATATAATAAATAAATAAAAATTATCCCAAAATTGGTGAACCAATATGGAGAGAAAATGTTCCTTACTTGTTTAGGTACTTTATTTATTAAATCTTTTTTTATAGCACTGGCCTGTATTTCTCCAAGACTGGTCAACCTGATGAGGATAATCCTCCTACTCTGCTTCATGGTAGTCCTGTTCTCGTTGCTCGGCATATTCCTTAACGTGTCCAACTTGAAGAACGAGAATGTGCGCATAATCCAGAAGAACGGGGTCCTGAGCGTGTTCTGCGTGCTGTGGGTGATCGCCATCGTTGGCGTGTGTTACATTGTCACTCTCGTCATAGAGGAAGAAACCAGTTTGGGATCCTTCAAGACTGTTGGCGTCAACTTTGAATATGGGTTTTTCACCATTACGGCAGCTGGTAAGACACCATTAAGAAATTTATTTTAATTTACATAAAAATTCACAAATCAACATATGAAAAATTATCCAAGGTTCTAGGATCTTGGATGATTGCTTTGCATAATACACAAGTCGCACAATTATAGTTGAGGTAACCAATACGTATATGTATTGACCCAGCATTCCGAATTTATACTGAAATATAACATACTTTAAGTTGAACACTTTAAGTTTTAAAATCTCCTAGAAAAATCTGTTATTTTTTTAAATAATATCTATGCGTTTGTCGAGTTGAAAAAGTAATTACAGTGGAACCTCTATCTATCGTCTTTGAAAGGACCTATTGAAAAAAAACAATGAATGATGGAAAACAATTAAGAGAGACAGAGCGCGTATGCTAAATGGGTTAGAACCTATACTACAGTGGCTTTCTTTCAAAACAACATGGAAGGCACTTTTAGCTTGTTTTTATTAATTCCGTGTTATTTCTTATTATGCTTAATTACTTTTTGTATCTATTGTAATATGGCAGATTGGGAATTGCTCCATCCACCCAGTCCTGTTCGAATAAAAACAATACATAGACAACTATTTCCACAATTCAATTTCAGGCGTGATATCGATCTTGGGAGCCGCTACAAACTTGCTGAGCGCCACCGTGTCAGATCAGAGCATCCAGCGTCGCCACCTGATAGAGGACTGGGATGGCCTGGAGAGCTTCAATATCGGCCCGTCCCATCGCCGAATCATCCGCTCCAACTCGGAATCCGGCCCCTTCGTTCCGGCCCCACCCAGGAGAAGCAGGACAATCCAGAACATCTGCGACAACAGGATAGAACCCCCTAACGTTCTGGTGGACGGAGACCTGGCCATGTTGCCACCACCTCCCCCATACACGCCCTGAAACTCCATGTAATTTGAACTCACCAAGAATTCAAATTGCATTTGAAAAACGCACTTACCAAATTTAACAATCAATAAGTTAGTAGGGTACTGTTAGTGAATTCACTTATTGATTTTCAACCTTCAATACTGCTGTTACCATTACATATGGGATATAATTAATGAGATGATCCGATGCTCTGTAGGGAACCCGCTTGCACATCACGGGTGCAAACAGTGCGCCCTAAAGTTTATGTTTAGACTTACGAAATTCAATCGTTCATTTGTGTGAAAGCACTATGAAACAATACATATTATACCCATATAGATTATAATATAATATGATCTTAGCTGTTCGAATACAAACCTAAATTAAAGTTTAAAATGTAATGAACAAACTTAACCTAGCCTTTGATGGCTGAAAAAAAGTATGTACATATCTGTATATTTAACAAGTACCTACTGTTAGTTGTAGGGTAGTTTGTATATGTAATTGAGGTGGTTGATAATATGTATTTGTAATGTAACAGAATTTCAGTCTACCAAAAGTAGTATTGGATTGATTGCCTTAACAGGCAATAAAGTATGTATCTCTATTCTACAGTGTTTTGGATATTTTAGTATGACAGTTTAATGTTTTTATCGCATTAAACACGTGTAAGAGTTTCCGTGAAACTATTTGCACCAGACATATCTGCTCGATAGCTTTGCGTAAAATAATATGACTCTTGTTAAAAAAAAAATTATTCTTATCGCAAAAACTCTCTTCTTTGTAGGTGTGGATGAAAGCAGAATTTTTCTCACCAATCCTGGTGAAGTTTTGTATGTTTTTTGAAATGTTAAAATTTTGAACGCAAACATAAAAAATAAATTAAAATTACTCACTTTACGTTTTTTTTTAAACTAAAATTACTGATAATGAATTAAAAAAACACACTATTAGACAGATGAATTACAAACCTTATTGTTACCTAACTTTTTTTTGTTTCATGTAAAAATAATAAAATTCACAAACTTTTTTTTTTCAAATTGCGATCGGAACCTTTGGTTTCATAAACGTGCACATTTTAATTCTTCTGTGGTTAACTTCTAGATTTGAATATAAAGTGTGGTGTTTTCTCTTTCTAACCCTGATTAGATAATATTTATCACCATGGCGGTAAGGGAGACAACAATTTCAAAGAAACCATGTGAATAAATAAATTACCCTGAATGGAAGAGTTAAGAAATAATACTTATATCCTGCTTTGCTTACGCTTTTTGGTAAATAATTGTAGTACAATTTGATCCGCAGTTTTAGGAATTTATGTCTGCCTGAAGGTGTTATGCTGTTATAGTTTACCCAAAATTTAAATTTTTCTTGTCATTTTGGGATATATTTAAACATATTTGCCGTTTTATAGGGGTTTAAAATCACAACAGAAGTGAAGTCCTCTAACTTAGCATAGATCTGCTGGTCGGACAAGATAGGTTAGTTCTCTTTATGTTCAATATCAATAATATACTATAAAATTGCTCCGTTTCACTTGGAGATCTTCTAGTTAAGAACAAGGAAGATATCTCAGAAATTCTTATAAAAATAAAAATAAATATTCTAGACTGTAAAAAATATGCACAAAATAAGATCCAATATTGGAGAAAATCTTGAGATAATGCTATTGTAAGGAAATAATCTTTGTATGTATGTACATAATAATATATAAAATAAATTTGTACCATATCGTCCCCTCCTATTGTGTCTTCAAAATCCTGATTGTTGAGGAAAGCAGTTTAAAGTTTTTTTTTGGTCATACAGCACAAAGGAGTAACGACAAATGACAGTGTAAAAAAAACTGTTTACATATTTTTATAATTTTTTTTTTGTTAATTCCCACGAAAATTCTGTACACCATCCAAACTAGGTACATCAAAAACTCAAAATATCCATTTTGTAGGTAACGATAGTATAAATAGGAGGGGTCGATATGTAGTTATCTTAATGTGATAGGCATAGAGTCTCACAAGTACTTATTACAATTCAATATATTAATATAGAAGATTACTTCTTATTTTATTTATTAAAGTACAGAATATAATCATATTTTGGAAACAATTCCAGTTGGAAACCAAATATTTAGAGACTTTTAAGAAGTATTTTAATTGTAAACTGCATCGCGTAAAGTATATATTCTTTTAAAATTGAAATGAGTAAAGTGTATATTCCTTTAACATTGAAATGCGTAAAGTGTATATTCCTTTAACATTGAAATGAACAAAGTGTATATTCCTTTAACATTGAAAATCACTGTGAAAATCTAAACATTCCAGTACCGTTTAAAAAAAAAACTACAATTTGAAAGTCTACGTAAATTTTAAGCAATACTAGAAAATATTATATAACTTTGTAGACTTATATGCCATTTAAATGCAAAAATATAATAAAAGATGTTTGATATATGTATGAATTGTTTCACTGCTAATGTTTTCTGTGCTTATGTTGCCACTTTACAATGTTTCAAATTACGATAACCATTTGCCATTTTTTACAATAACAGCCATTACATTTTCCTAAACCTCTCAGTAATCTTTTTCCTATTTGATAGCAAAAATTGTTTTCTATTTCAAAATTGT
The DNA here is from genome assembly GCF_061612785.1 of Hesperophylax consimilis. NCBI lineage: Eukaryota > Metazoa > Arthropoda > Insecta > Trichoptera > Limnephilidae > Hesperophylax > Hesperophylax consimilis. The sequence continues at coordinate 7,737,324 of NC_142846.1, forward strand.
TTCCAACATTTTTGCAATATCCCGGCTTTTGGGGCTGCGAATTAGTGACAGATATAATGAGTATATGTAATATATTATTTATATAATTATATACATATATCACAGGCGTAGCCAAGTTCTGGTTATGAGGACAGTTCAAGAAAATAAAACGAGGGGGGTTAAGCTGAATACAAGCTCGGTGATCTTTACGTTTTTATAATACATCGATATTTATCCATAAGAGAAGTGGTAATATTTACAAAATAAATGGTTTTGGATTCGGCACCACTCATTCAAAAAATCATACCTCCGAATATTAATATGGAAACATATAAACTTCTTACTGTGGTTTAAAGCCAATGAATCCACCTACATTTCAACGTTTATCTCATATTTGTAAGTTTTGTAATCGCGCTATTTGTGAAAATTTAAAAATAAATTCTAAAAAATCGTCCACCTAAATTTAGGCAGCCATCGCTTTATCATCTCATTGTTCTATCGCATCGGCCTAGAGCAATGAGACCTAAATGTGGGTAGTCATCATTCGACTGTTTATATTATTGACAATACATGATTTTTAGTTCATGTAAATCTGTGATGTAGTATGCTCATTAATTTGATATAATATTTTTTATTTTTCAATGTGGGTTTGAACCTCCAAACCCCACACCCTCCCTCGGCTATGCCTGTGATTATATCTATCTCTAACTGATAAAAAAATATATTCATGTGCTTACAAAAAATATATGTACATGTGTATAACCAATAGATACAGAATTGTTCTAACAAAACAAAATGGCGTCTCAGAATATAGATAAGAGATTATATTATTCCATATTGATGTTCTTGAAGTAATAGAGTTTAAGAAGATAAAATTTAATAATAATAAATTTATATCCATTGTATGTTTGTAGGAAAGTGCAATTTGCACATTTGGTGTAGTTTCAATAGAATCTATTTTTATAATAAAATAATATTTTATTACGATTTGTCGAATCGGAGCATTACGATTGTTATTACTTTATTTACTCTCTAAATTACTTAAGATTATTGCTGTATATCCTAGGACACATCTCCTGTTATAATAAATAAATAACACATTTACCTATATTTACCACTGCTTGCCGGCTGCTATTTTGTTGGCTCTCAATCTCAGGGTTCGCGAGTTCAGGCCGTCTTTTAAGGAATCGTCTCGATTGAAAACACTATTTACCGATCACTGCTTGCCGGCTGCTATTTTGTTGGCTCTCAATCTCAGGGTTCGCGAGTTCAGGCCGTCTTTTAAGGAATCGTCTCGATTGAAAACACTATTTACCGATATTTCTGATGTATTATTTATTGGCAACAAAGTTATGCATATTATTACGAAATTATCTTAAACCTATTGCATGGAATAATTGTACGCTGGAATTTACTGGCTCCGTATAATAATTTTTGTTAAAGGTACCATACATTTAAAGCGCTTACGGGGGTGAATCGATGTGGGACATTCTGGTTACTCGTCAGGTTTTCATAGCATGTTTCTATCTCTCCGGAGGTAACGTAAACCTGCATTTGGCCTCGCCGCTACGTATGGGTGATCAGCGGCTCGTCTCCCGACTCCACCCTCCTGTCTCTCGGGCTCTCCGAACTGAAGTGCAGTCCCGCCGCCCAGCGTCTTCCCGAATCCCCTCCTTTTTGTCTCCCCCCTCCTTTTTGTCTCCCCCCTCCTATTTCTCTCTCGACTGTAGTTTTTCATTCCTTTTATGGGCATGATTTTTGCGTGAACGCTTATCCCCTCTACATCGTCGTTCGCACCATTTAAGGTAATCTTTCTATTTGCACGTGACCAAGGCATGTTTTACACTATATTGCTACGCGATCGATGTGGTGGTGTGTCCTCTATGATTTGTGGTCATGGGGATGCTTGACTAACGGAGGATATGGGCAACTCATAACACTCCCTAAAATTTTCCCCAGATAAATTAAGCAAATACATTTTATATTACTATGTAAAAACAAAGATATACATTTATGTATTACAAGAAAGTAACTATGTATAACTTGACACTTATATTAAAAGTAGGTATAATGAATTACGTTTTTGGTTTGGTGCTAAGTAAAGGACTAAACATTTAATGCAACGCACTATGGTCCCCTTTGAGGAAACTAGCTAGACAAAAAGATTTCAACGATGTTTTTATTTATGTACAAAAATATTCTCACAACATTGAAAAATGTCAATAGTATTATGTTCACATCGATAAAAAAATTAAAACAATATGCGCGATACGTGGCAACGTTGTAAACACGACACTTCGGATGTGCCAATCGTTCGCCCAGCGGTCGGATGCTTTCGGGTGTGCACGCTGTTCGATAGGTAGTGTTGTTATTTGAAATCGGAGAGAAATTACGAAAATAAAAAAATTAAATTCTATGGTATATTCTTTCAAATTAATTTAATTATTTTATAATTTGCCTATTCAACATTACTACAATTATTAATTAAAAATCGTGAAAAAAGTATCAATATTTAAAATTATTTGCCAAAGTTTAATTAAACTTTCAAAATCGTGTACCGATTTGTACCACCAAACGAAACTAGTTTCATATAAAACCATTCTTTATGTATAATATCTTATAAAATTTGTTTGCTCAAACTTGCTCTTTTGTCTTTTACAGAGCCTCTACCTACAATCTATTGTTTGGATATTTTGGAGATTCTAGAAGTAAAGGGCACGTTAAAGTTGAATTGTGCTGCAATACGGCAGTGTGTTTATGAACATATAAAATATTTATTGAAGAAAAACAGTTTTAAAAGTCTCGAAGATAGTTTACATAGGAAAAAAATTGCTTCGTTTCTATTAATATTTCATAGAAAATGGTTTGTCGTTTAAGTCGGAAGAATTACGTTAAAATTTATGTTTAAGCACGTAAAATGGCTTAACACAGTTTTTATTCTTCCTATAGTGACGCGTGATAAAGGACTACATGGTAAACCAGAAAAAGAATTTGGTTTATGCTCGTCAAAAAGCAAAACAAGAAAAAATAAATTTCTTCCGAACTCTCGAAGTCCACAAGAACTATCTCATGCTACTCAAATCAGCTTGAAGTCACATGGAAAACGCGATGCTGCCAAAATATCAACAAAATATTCCGAATCGTTAATAAACTTCAGTTCCAGCGAAGAAAATACAGAAGTCTATTAACAAAGCCACTGTTGGAACATTAGCATTTAATGAGAGTGACGATAGCGACTCGGCCAGTACTTCATTAACAAAAAATGTCATTCGGTTTTATTCTTATATTATGTTAAAAAAATATTTTAACTAATAACTTTAAATAAGTACTTTGTTATGACTTAACTGAACCATTTTACTATACGCATTTTATTAGTAATTAATTTTGTATTAAAAATTCCGTAACAAAGGCTAAAATAAATGTATATTTTTTAAAGTATTTTTTTTATTACATTGTGACCCTTTTGCGTCAAATGCCATGAAAAAATATTTTTGTCTAGCTAGATCGGGATTTGGGACCACCGTGCAACGGCCTCGCCTGCACATCACCCCATTTCAAAACTCAAATAGGTACCTTCTATCTGTCACTGCAATATACAGGGTGTCCGTGGTAAAGCTATTTATCTTTTTTGCTTGTACAGTACTATCTCGGTGATCCGCAGCTGGATTATCGCTCGGTTGAAAGCACAAAATCAAGCTCTGTATTTCGCAAGTCAAATTCAGTAGACTGCTGCGTGCTTGCACTGACGCAATGAGTTAGGTTATCTTACTGTCACACAATCAGTTATTATACCTACCACATCGTCTAGCTTGCCCTCGCTGAACATTTTACCAGTCAATAATAAACCCTCATTATTGTTATTTTAAGCATTAATTTCGGTTAGTCCTCTGTATATTCTAGCGAATGACAAAGTTTTACCTTACAATAAAAGTTATATTATGTACTTAGTTTTATTTAAAACCTAGGCAAGGGCTGCCTGATGAGATCTAATGAAGCATGAAATTATAGCGTCCCTACTACTAGCGCCGCCTGACGGATGCATTTGGGACTGCCAGGTAACATTGGCGGGAGATTTAAACTAAGAATTACACACAAAATTGTTAAGAAACGTCGATTTGGCTGCAAAATGGTAATGTTTATCTCACTTTATAGGTTTTAAATAAATCTAAGTACATAATATAAGTTTTATTGTAAAGTAAAACTTTTTCATTATTGTTCTTTAGCATTAATTTCGGTTAGTCCTCTGTATATTCTAGCGACTGTCACAAGTGTTTCTGCCACTTTTTTGTTTCAATAAGTTTACAATTGTTTACAAAATGGAGTAAGAGTAAACAAAGTGCCACTGACTTAGTACCTTTTGGCTCTAGACCATTTTGCATGCGGTCTGTCTCACTTACACTTAGCTGAAATTGAATTTCGAATCATGGTGAAACACAGTTTTGTATGGAAATATAGGCTGAAATTGGGCTTATATTTGGATCATGAAACACACCCACAAAGTACTTCTTGTGTTATTCTTTATTCTATGATGACATCTTAACAACCTCTTGAATGCAAGCGTATCCTTAAGGATACTATTAAAAATCTTTTCTCTGAACATAAATAGCTACTCTGGGGAAACTACATATGTTAGAATATATGTACTATGTTTATAAACATATGAACACATTATCTGGTGAAAAGGTACAATTTACAAATACATCATTTTGCAATAAAGAAATTAATGCGAAAATAGAATCAGCTGGTGCGTGGTGAAAATTTAGCATGGTCCATTGAGAAGTTAAACCAAAATTTTAAACTTCACGAATGATCGATTTCGGCGTTTGTTTGTTTTTTCAAAATACATACTGTTTTAATTTTAAACATAAATATTTAGTTTGTACGCACTATAATCCGCCGCTTTCACTAATTGGACATTTGCCCGGTTCTCGGGGTGGCGTATTAGTGAGATAGTACTGTACTATCATGTAGAATCACCCCTGTTATTGCACTTTACCGTTGGACATCTTGCAGATAAAGATGTTCTTCAAGCACTTGAACCAGTTCTCTGCTGTATTGAACTTGAATCACATTGCTTCGAGGCACTTAGGACCGGTTGTTTCGGAGAATTTGAACAATTCATCAAATTTCAACGTTAATTTGCGAGTTCTGTGAAAGTCCTATTCAAGTTCTGATATTATATCATTATAGGCTAGTTGCTTGACAGAACTGAAATAATAACAGAAATAGAAAATATCTTTCACAGAACTCGCAAATTAACGTTGAAATTTGAAGAATTGTTCAAATTCTCCGAAACAACCCGTCCTAAGTCTTCTATGGACTTGAACTACATTATGTTGCAGAAAATTTATTTTATTGTCTTTTAAAAATGGAGATTTATTTGTAAAGATTTTATTAATTAAAAAATAAATGTGTAAAAACTGTTATTTTTGTACTATTTCTCAACCTTAAATAAATTTTCAACTAACCCATTGTATGCAGATCACACAGCAAGTTGGTTTGCGAGCGACCGTGCCCCATATGTAGGCATCACAAAACTTGAGTTGGAAAGTTTTGATGTTGATAAAGTTGGAACCCTGTTGTCTAAATTTGTAAAATCTTCATATTTTCATTATGCTAGTGACATCTACAAGATTTTAAAAATAATATTCTGTTTATGTTCTCAAATTGTAATTATCCCTGGATATTGATCCCTTTCTTGTAAACTTCCCGCCAATCTCCATGTGACTCGAGTGCCTCCTAAGTTGATCCACTAACTTCTTACACAGTGGTTAGAGTGTCGAATATGTGAATGTAGGTGAAATAATGGTTAATCGACGCAGAGTCCACACTCGCTCAAGGCAAAACGAGTCACCTGGCCTTTGGGATGATGGATGGTCGAAATGTAAAGAAATAAGAGAATTAGAACTCCATACAAATTTGATTGGAAACAAATGTTCCATTTAACATGCGCTCTGTCACACTTACATGACATCGTAGATCTCCATTTGAATTTCGTCTATCATTTTGTAACACAAGTGAAAAAATACCAATGAAAAAGTGGCGCTTGCAGGGGTACATAGCATTGAAATATCAATGCTAGGTACCCCTGCATATATAATAGCTTAAGAAGTTAAAGAAACTCACTCTCTTTAAACCCTAATAAAGGAAAAGGAAAAATTCAGGAATAAATGTAATAAGTAGTTTTTTTTTATTATGAGAATGCTGCAGGGCCGGCCTTGAGAAAGACGCCAGTAAAAACCTCAAGGGTGCTGTGATGTGTGTTAAGTATTATCAGCGCTTTGATCCTTGGCAAGTTGACACCCTGAGCGGACTGCTCTAATTGCGTCCGCATAGGACAGCCCTGGAATACTGCACGAGAGTGCTAACTATCCGTAACAAGTCAACATTGCATCCCAAATTGGGGTATGATTAAGGCGAAAGAGAGCGGGGAAAAGGAAGGTTGGGAAGTACCTGGCTATTCATGTCACCAAACAAGGCTAAAGCTAATTCAAGCAACGTTTCCATTCTGAATGGAATATTTTTCACCGGGGCGATACTGAGAGTATCTACAATACAGAATATTCGAGTTGTGTTTCAAAATAAAAAATTATGTAAAAATGTCCTATATAAAGTAATCTGAAATTTTGTATGTTGTGATCCTGATGAATTGATAACTGACCTGCAGGGGTCGGCAAGAATATTCAATAAATAAAACACATTTTTGCTAACGCCAACATGAAGACAATACCATACTTGATAAAGTGATAACGTAAGAGTTTTGAGCAATAATGCAAAATCATGTGTTTTTGGTTTGAAAATTTGGTCACCTAGAAATGTTTCAGATACTTTAATTAAATACTGCGAGTAGAATACATCTTGGCCTTTAAAATAATTGAGTATTTTTTAGATAAGTCTTTTTATAAGCCCAGAAAAAAATAATGTATAAGGCCTATGAAAACTGCTTTAAAGTTCAAAATCTCCTACTTACGAACCCATTTTCGTTTATGATTTTATTGTATAATGTGGCAAATTAAGTTATTTATAAAATGATCGGAAAAAATTTAAATATTTATGCCTGAACATCCACAAAATAAAATAAAAGGCACTTTTTGGCCATGTTTTTTCTTGCATAAATCAAAACAGGCGGATGGTGTTAAGCGGGAATTTAAACCTTATCGCCATCTACGTAAGGGGTGTTATTGATAGCGGCTTGATTTAAAATACTACACGACGTAGTGCATCGCCTTAACACTCCCAGTAGAATTAATATCCAAAGGCAAAATCAATGCATAAGGTCGACGCTGCAATTGCAGGCCTCCAGCTCCTAAAGGTTAAGAATATGTATAATTCATTTTACTACTGTAGTTGACAAATAGCCATGTTGAAATAATTAAACAATATTTTTAATCATTTGTATACTTTATTTTACAATTGTATTGAATAAAATTTCAAGAAAGCATATAAATAATAATTCAGTTAATAAAATGGTAAAGTAACATAAATAAATATTTTTTAATCCTACTAGAGTTGAATATTGTGAGGGTTTATAATAATTATATTATTTGAATGAACTTTACATTTGAAAAAAATATTATTTAATATGCATTTGTATAAATTATAATCTCACCATATGAGCACCTTCCTATAAGATGACTAAGAAAAGTACCTTCAAAAGGTATTGAATTTCATTGAAAGTTGTAACAATAACATGACGAAATTATTAGTGATTTATTTTTGTTGCGCTAACTCCTTATTTAGCCAACGTTTCAAACAGATTACAGTGTCCATCATCAGGGCAGATGTGTAAACGGAAGTTATGGTGTAGTGTGTGCTTATGTATGTAGACGCGATACCGTTACAGTTACAGAATAATTTAGGCCCTGCAGGTGGATTGTTGATGAGCTTCGTCCAATTAAATAGAGTTCCCTGATAATAGAGATTGGCCCTTTGCAAGCAGCAATTATAAGAAATTGTGAAAAAATTTACTTATCACATAGGTACCTCCTATTCATTTTTCTATCCAAATAAAAACCCTTTGTGTCCTATAACTTTGTTCATTTGAAATTAACTGGTTGAAAATTTCTAGTAAGTAAAAAACTCCCGATAGGCATTAAAATCGCTTGACAAACGGAGTCTAGTATTGTTCGATTTCAAGCAAAAAACTGGTTTTTGTTTTTTTTGTAAATAATTTTATAAGAAAGCAAAAAAGTTAACCAAGTGAAACTGTCACAGATAATCTTAGCTATAACACTGTATTTTTTTTAAGTTGTTTCCTTTATGCGTTCATACATTTCTATTGAAAAAAAAATTTTTTTAGTAGTTTGCATTTATATTTTTTATTGAGTAATTTATTTTTTTATTTTTATTCTACTCAAGCGAAGCGATAGGAAAACCTTCAATTTAAGTAAAGCATATTTTTTGGTATTCATAATGTACACCAATTCGTTATAAAGATTAATCAAAATAGTGATTTGGCATTAAGCTTCGCCTTAACTAAGAAATGAACTGTCAATCGAACTCAATAAATTAAAGAACGCGGCCGAGTAATTTAACATAAGATTCGAGTTCCTACCCCCTAACCTTTCCTATAGCAATTTTTAACCAAATCGGTTTCAGAGCTCTAAAATTTCGAGATTACCATTTACATATATAATATATCATTTTAGATAAATTTTTTCGTTCATAGGCACAGCCCAAATTTTCAAATTTTATAAAACCCTAAAGGAACGGATTCCGAATATAGCCAGTGTTCCTTGGAAAAATAATATCGGGCAGTAATAAAAATAAAGTCACCGGGACAAAATTCATATCGTTTTACACGAAGTTGGGTTCATAAGATTTTTTTTCTTTGGAAAACGTTATGTCTGGTTAGACGTTTACCTTTTTGATTTCGTTATTCGAAGGTTGGAAATTTTTGATCCTGGAAAACTTAATTTTTCTAAAAATAAAGTTTTATAATGTTTTAAGGAAAATAGGTTGAGAAATTTTTTTAACAACATTTATCTTTTTGATATTATGTAAAGTTTGGAAATATTGCATGTGGGGAGATTTTTATTTTTTTGATAAATATTCTTCAGGGAAAATCTTATTTTTTTGCTGGGAAATTTTTTTATAAATTTGTGTGAAAGGAATTTTTTTAAACAATTTTAAAGTCAAATCTAATTTAAACAAAGACAGAATTGAACAAGAGCTAAAAGGCTGCGATTTCTTGCCTTATGTTCATAATGAGATGGACAGAATAGCCAGAATACCACAACAAAAATACAAGACTTAACGAGGTCTGCAAAAACTAAGATTCCTCTAGAGAAAGGTGGATTTTATAAATCCATCTGTTCCGCATGTGACAAGGTTTATGTAGGCCAGACAGAGTGGAAGATCTCCAAAAAGCTATCAGAATACTTTCGAGCATGTAAACTCGGCCATCCTGACAAATCGGCATTTGCCGAGAATTTCATTGAAACCGGCCATTGTTCCTGACGTCCTGGGAAGACCCAAAATTCATAGACCATGCCTAATTACAGAGCAATTGCAATTTACAAAAATCCCATTAATATCAATAAAGACGACGGGGCTAAGCTCAATAATTCTTTGTATTCAGTAATTCACGGCTACACCAAAACTAAATGCAGAAAACCATTTTTAATTATTCTGTAATGCTAGCTCTTAGAGGATTGGCACTGACAACATGGTATCGCATGTACATACATAATCACACACTACACCACAATCTTCTGCCCTGATGATGCACACTGTAATGCTGTCTGAAAGGTTAGCTAAAGAAAAAGGAAGCTGAACTCGGTATAATACCCTTAAAATAAATCACTATAATACAATTAATAGTAGGTACATTTTTTTTGTGCAATGTTCTAGTTGTATTTAAACATTTATTTTTAAAGACTTTTCTGTCGGGTACATGTCAATAAAACTAAATTTAACCTAATTTTAATATGGGACAATTACATAAATATTCTCTATTTTTGAGATCATCAATGGAACTGAAAATATATCCAAGTAAAATAACGTAGGCACATCACAATTCTTTAAGATTTAAAATAAAGCACAATATTTTTAAATAATAATGGCTTATTTATAGCGCCAGTGAAATCTCGCCAAGAGGCAAAATTGGTGATACTTTTAATGCATTCACTAAATACTTCATATTATTATAGTTTCAACAAAATTAATTCAGTGTAAAGAATAACTAGATTTGAACAATGTGAAGTAATATTGTGACTAATTAATTGCACTTACTTATAAGATTATGAATAATAAAAATATGGGCGTGCTACACACATGCTAAATAATTAAACAAATATCATAAGCGCACATGTCGAGAATATGACTGTATAATTACTTCTATGTAAATGGATTGTAATAAATTTAGCCGTTGGCGTTTTATTTACAATGTTAAATCATAACTGTATTTGTGTGTATAAAATCAGAACAAGTCTTGTCTAAAGCAACTTAACGTATCGTCTAACATGACTGTCAAACATCGTACAACTTGCAACAAGGCAGCCACTAATAGTGACAATGAAAGACTAACTAGTTTATTATTTTGAGTGGCTATAATTCTATTTCGGTTACTGTTAACAGTATGAGGCTTCCTCACGTCGCTAGGAATAATTAAGTGTTCATTGTCTCGTGCACTGTTACTGAAAATGTCGCCATTGGATTTAGCGTGCAGGCTGGCCACAACACTATCTGTATTTTGCTTCCCAGTAGGGAAAAGATTATAATATTTATTACTTAAATTCTCATTCTGATTAGAATCTATCACAGATTCGTTACATTCATTAACAGATCCACAACTAGCGGTTGGATTCCATTGGTTCTCCGCTGTATCATCGCACACTTTGGAAATTGGTAATTGCTGATATTCTAAATCAGACGGGAACACACTCTTATCAATTTGACTAACATTGTTCGTATCACAATTGTTTGGAAAAGGATGTACATCAACCTTCACATCAAATTGATTCAAAGAATTTAAACTAGAAGAAAGTTTCTGCACATGTCCGTAGGATTTATTTATAAAATCTAAATCTTGCTCCAAAGTTCTCACATTGACTCTTTCGTTGAACGGGGAAGACGTTTGTTGAACGGGAAGCCAAGATTTAGTTTTAGCTTTGCTGTGACCTTGATCTTTGGATTGTACAACTTCTTCCGTAAGGTTTTTAAGTGAATCAGCACTCAGACATTTCTTTAGAGAAACTTTATAGTTTTTAACATTTGGATCGCAAGATATGACGGTTGTGTAGGCATCGTTATCATCAAAACTCCCGTAATTACGATTCATATTTATTCTCCTCTGCGAAGTCGGTATTTCATCATAGGCACTGGTATTAGGAACAGCATATTCAGCAGGCTTAATCTGCCGAAACTTCAGCAAATGTCTCAATATTCTGTGAGTTTTGGCGAGGGCATCTTGTAATCATATGGCAACTATCAAAACTTCTTCCGTGTTAATGGGGGCCTCTGTCTCGATGGGATCACTCTGTGGAACTATTTCAGAATCGGATAGAAGACACAGCTGAAAACAACATACAAAATCACATTAATGACATGTTAAGTTTATGAGTTCAAATCTACGTTTCTATTATTGCAACTTACAGTCGGATGATCGAGACTTAGATTCCTGAAGTCTTCAGCAAAGGAGAGGATGTAGAAACAGAAAGAAATGGCGACCACCCACTCAGAGGCTGTAGAAGCTACATGGTAGTGCCAGCCACCATCATTCGGGTTCCACTTTCTTGGATTGTCCCCTGAGAAAAAAAAATTGATTTACGAAACCGATATTTAATTTAACATGAGGGTTTTCGCTAGTAATGAACTCACCGTGAAAGTAGATATGGGAAAGAATTCCAGTTGTTAGGAGAATCACAAAAAATACTGTGCATAACACAGAGAGAGCGATCCTCAAATAAACTACTCGCATATTCTTTAGAACTGGAGACAGGGAATGCGATACGATAGCCTAGAATACAAAACATAAACCATTAAAAAATAGTATAAAGTGTCTGAATCATACCTCTTGATTGATTAAATAGAGATTTTTTTTAAATATGTGCTTATTAAAAAAATTTATGTAAATGTAAAAATTAGTGTTTATTTTAAAAAAATCTGTGTTTATTTTGTAGATTTTCATTAGAATCGTATGTATTTATTTATTAAAAAAATTGCTTAAAATACAGCTTTGATAAAGTTTTTCTTATTTGAAAACTTAGATTCGGTAACTGCATTTTTGTGCTTTCTCTAGGAAACCAACAGAATTTCAGTCTTTTATGTTGCCTGCACATCAGAGGTAAAATCCATTCTCAAGACCTACTTAGGCGAAAAGGAAAGGAAAGCAAGCATTGGTCTTTTTTCTCGGTAATTTATTTCATTGCTTGTAGACAATAATTCTTACCATAAGATATATTATGAAGCAAAGCTTAAACAAACCTGTATCCAAAAGTAAACTGTCCCAAATCCAAAGCACATAAAAGCTCCCGTGTAGTGCACATACTTCACATTGGTTTCCTGAAAATAGGAATGGGACATTTTATCTCTTCCTCTGATCTTAATGGAATTAATAAATCCAATGAGATACTCGACATCATTGAAATACTTGATGATGAGATTTTCCATTTCCAGAAATACTTTAAAATGAGAACCTCGATATCTTGAAAATGAGATTCTTGGTATTTTTGATTTGCTTGCATGGTGAAAGCACTGCTGCAGAATATGAAAATGTGTGCTGAAAGCTGATTCAAGTTGTTTCGGAAGCGTTTTCCAATTGTGAAAAAGCTGCAGAAATGCATCGATTAATCCATCTTTTAACTTGGAAGAAACTCTTTTAGCATACTTTAAAGATATTAATTTAGATAGAACTTTAACGTAATGCTAAACTGTGCATATGCAGCGTCAAAAACGTGCTACGAAGACAGTACAAATTATTTCCACGCAAGACTACTGTGCATTTTTCCATGGACCTAAATGGTTACCATCTGTACTTGGCTATGGACTAATACCGACTTCACAGTATGTTTTTGACATTGTGTGTATAACGGCCTTCAAGGAAACGTAAAAATCTCATTAAAATGATTTGTTTCCCTTATACAGTCTTACTTTGGAATTAGTAGACATGTTTGGGAAAGTTTTAGGAACAATTTCCTGGAACGAATTGAACAATACCAGAGGTGCAAAATTGTAACATTGCATAAGAACTGTTTAAAGTCTTGTATACATTTTTACCACTGTTTATGAAAGCAATACGTAGCATTGTTTGATAAATTTCTAAAGCCCTTTATATTGTATTGGAAAAGTATATACGAAGAAAAATTATTTTCCTAAAAAAATATTGATGATAGAGTTGGAACCAAGATTCCTTGCAGATTCTGTACAACCACGAACTGTCTAGTTACAAGAAGAAACCACGTGACACGAACACGGCTGCACGCTCGTGGGAATTTCCAACTAGTGAGCGGGGAAGTATCGTGGTCTTCACATTTGACAAGGTCTTAAGTTAATAGTTTAGAGATGTTACTAGACAAAGTTAATTTATTTTTAAGCTTGTGTATTGCGCCATCTATACAGAGGGAGTCGAGGTATCGTTGCTGATGGCGACGACGGTTCGGAATCATGAATCAAATAGATGCATATGGCGGCCTATGGGTTAAATAGCTCCTATGCAAGTTACTAATTTGCACAACTGATGTTCACTGAGGAGACAGTTGTTTTTTTGTGTTTGGAATAAACCTGAAGTTTGTCACCTTCGACAGACTTACCTGGAAGTTAGCCACCATACTCAGACCGAGGCAGGAGGCGGTGGCGAACCACACGGAGTGATCGTTCATTCTTTTCACCGACGAAGGGATCGGGTACACGCATCGCAATTCTAATATTTGCCGATGCCTTATATACATTGTGATCCCAACTAAAAAAATAACAATCTTTTAATAGTCTCTCTTGGTGACATCGTTTCCAGCAGAAGTTGTCTATGTTGAAGTCAAAGTATTCATTGTATTAAATTTTCTTCTAGTTTCCAGAAAAAAAACTCAGTACTTGAATTTTACGCAGAAGCGAAATACAAGTTAAAATTTAGTTTTTGCGTGGCTGTATCCACATGGTCACAATCGCATTGTGCGTGCTGCATGATCCTTTTAACAATCACAATAAATAGAGCCTGTGTAGGATTGACCAAATGAGATAATAATAAGGGTATTCACAATACGATTTTGAGCACAAAAATACAGCCATGTAAAAACAAGGAAGTTTTTTTTCCAATTGCATTTTGCACCTGTATAACAGTTAAGTACCAAATGATTTTTCACGTCGTCGAAAAGTGCAATAATTATTCTGCACCCAAACAAGTACTCTTGAATTTGAAATTATATTATTAGGATTATAAAATTTATAAATAAAAAAGATGCAAGTCAATATTAAATTAATGTATTGATATTTTTCATTACAGTATTCATAATAACTCAGACACACACTTAACAAATATTAATTAATTATAATAATTGAATAGAAAATAAGCAAAGAACAAATTGAAATGCAATAATCACAATTATTATATATTATTTATAAGAAACTAAAACAAAACAAAAAAACTGCATACTTGCGTCTTTATCCCAACTAATTTTTTGCACTAAATCATACAAAAAACTACTATTCTAAATTATTAGAAATAATTACCTACTTATTATTAAATAGAATAGAAATATAAACTGTAGGTATTTATTTCATAATTTCACCAACAAATGCGGTGAAACAGAACTCAACTCTGTTCGATAGAACAAGGATCAAAATAATGCAAATAAATTGAATTGATTTTCAAGCTTGTTACTTTCAGTTTGTACTAAGAGAAATATTTCATTTGAAAAAAAATAGTTAATACAGAAAATTATCTAAATATCCTTAATCTTTATAAATATATAAAGATGGATGTAAAGCACATTTTTAATTTAAGAATGTAAATTTGAACAACCAATTTCTTAATAAATTAATCCAGTAATACATAATTTATTAGTAAACATTTCGTAATATTTTTATGAGATTTTTCTTTATAATATTTCAAATAAAAATAAAACTCTCATGCATTAATAAATTACACTCTATCTTACAGGGATACTATTAATTATAATAGTTGTATGAAATTTTTTAAGTGTCGGAACTAAAAGCAATAGGGCACTTGTACAAAAATGGGGTTTCGCACACATTAAGGCAAAGATGTACGAAGAAATGCTTTTTTTAATTCAAAATTTGTTGGCATAGAAATATTTCAGATACTTTTATTAAATACTGAGAGGAACACATCGTAGCTTCTGAAATAAATGAGATTTTATAAGACCAGAAAAAATAAAATACCAGGTCTATAAAATCTAATTTAAAGTTCAAAGTCTCCTTCTTACAAACACTTTTTCGGTTATGCTTTTATTGAATAATGTGGCAAATTAAGTTCTTTAGAAAATGATCGTAAAACATTTAAATATTTGTGCCTGAATGTTTTTTTTTAGATCAAAACAGGCGACTGGTGTTAAGCAGGAATTTAAACCTTATCGCCATCTACATAAGGAGTGTTGTTGTCAGCGGCCTGATTGCAAATGTTAAACGGCGATGCACCACATTGCCTTAAATAAGAACTACATTTTGAAATTTAAAACAAAGATGATTTCTATCTCATGCCATGAACAACGCTTTAGTCAGATGCAGGGTTGACAAAACAAATGTTGTTTATTAAATAGAAAGTACAAATTAAAGCTCCTGTATTCCGTTGTTGCAACATTTGTACGTCGCTCTTTATAATTGAAAAGAGGTATAAAGTATCATTTTCTTACTCAACCAATTGTGATTTCAAGCTTTAAATGTCCTATTTTGCCTTCACAATAAAAAAATTAAAACAAAACAGCTTTCTGACTACAAACATCAAAGTGCACAAGTGCCCGTATGCTTCACATTGAAAATAACTCCTGTGAGATTTTTACATCTCAAGTTCTTTTGAAACTTTGTCAAGATTCATAAATATTTTTGTAGAAGACTAATTTTGAAGAAAATAAATAGCACTGCTATCCAACCGAGTTGGTATTGAAGTACATGACAGAATAGCATAGATGAAAATAACCTGAGCCTAGAAGCAGTCATGTCCAGGGCAGAATTTCAGACCATAAAAATAGGGAACAATAAAGAAGATAATATAAATGCATCTAAACGAAACAAGACAGAGAAAATAAAAAGAATGGTTGCAACTGGGGATCAAACCCAGGACGTTGGGACATTGTCCCGGGTAAGATACAGACCCTGGGTTCATTGGGACAGTGTCTTTCCATTGTACCAGTAAGACAGGTCTTGAGTTAATTAAGAAAGTGGACAGTGTCTTCCTGTTGTCCCACTAAGACAAAGGTCCTGGGTTTATCGGGTCAGGGTCTTCCCATTGTCCCAGTAAGACCCAGGTCATGGGTTCTTTGGGACAGTGTCTTCCCGTTGACACAGTAAGACCGAGGTCATGGGTTCATTGGGAAAGTGGACCGCTTCTTCTCGTTGAGCAAGTAAGACAGAGGTCCCCAGTTATGACCGATTCCGTTTCTACATCTTGTTCCGTTTAAATTTATTAATATTATCTATTTCAATGATTATGATGCATAACCTTCAAAAGTTATTCCAATAAATTGAATATAATCATAATACTTATTGGCCTGCAATGCTCTATGAATAAAGGTAGGCGAGGTGTAGTTTTTCAAGTTCGGGTTAGAATAGTGCATTTAATATTTGAAAAAGGCCATTATATTAACATCTTCCGTTGATTGTTGGGGCCAACTGAATAAATGAGCATACAAGTTCGTTAGGTATTTCTAAATAAAATGATTTTTTAATGTTATATTCTTTCTAGATTCGTTTTACTTAGGGTAAGCACAGCTTTTCAGCCTTTATGATCTGCGTATCACTGACAATATTATATACGGTATGAAGCACAGTATAAACAGATAAGATACCCTTGGTGGCCAATGACACGCTCTTGTGACCAACTGATTATTTGATATTATCATAGAACTATTTTAATAAGTTTATCCTTTTTCAACTGCATTGAAAAATAGCTTTGCACAAATGTACAGATTTCACAAATAATTTTTAGTCAATAATAATTCATTTAGTCATAGGTAGTTTACAAATCATTGGAAATAATGGAATTCTGTGACTTCACCTCTTTGATACTCTCAATTTGTTGGCGCAGGTACATTAACTTTTGATCTTGCAATGTCGCCTTAATTTCCATATGTCGCACAACGGCCCGAGCGCATTTCAGTTCGGTGCAAACCCTCATACATTGCAGGTCACCCAGGGTGTAGGCTTCATCGGAATACTTCTGAGCCTGACGCTCCAATACTTCAGCAGGCCAACCCGTCACATGCTTCACAAGCTCGTTAGAAACATACTTGGACAGAGAAGGAGACAACATGGGGCTCTCCGACTGGGTAAAGTTTCCGTAAGCACCGGTGTTCTGAATGCCTTCGATTTTAGACTTTGAGAGCAACACGGGCGTGTGTCGATTGAGGGGATCTGAGTGTATGGAAGGAGCGCAGTGGTTCATGGCCGAGGAGTAGGTCACCGAGGGTGTGGAGGGCACCTGCTGGTGGGAGAGATTCCTCGGCAAGGCACTGACCATAGGTACTGAGTTGTGTACGTCTTGTACGACGGGTTTCATCTTGTTGCCTGTGTCCAGGACGGGGGTGCTGCCGCCTGAAGAGGTGTCCGTGTCATGGAGGACCTGCACCTCTGTGTTGTGTGCGGTGTGGGAATAGTGAGGGTTTCGGGAGGAATCTCTGTTCCTGGAGTCATTGTGTTGGTCCCTGTAGCTGGATTCCTGGCTGGCGTGGTTGCTGCTGCTGCTGCTCTCTTTGTACCGCTTGGAGCTGCTGTGCTCTGCCATGTCTTCGTCTCGGCTGCTGGGGACATTCCTGCGGCTGGGAGGGTCTACCCAGTCCGATGGCTTATCCCACTGAGATATTCCCAGCAGGCTGTTGTAGTAATACTTCTTCCCCGAGGAGCTAACATGCTCCGTCCACACTTCGTTAGAGCTGTAGGAGCCTCTGCTGTTTTCTGAGCTCCCGTTTTCTCCCCGAGCGTGACTGCTATGTTCCCGCTTGCTGTTGCTTTTGTTCCTATCTCTTCTGGGTGACATGACTATACGCTTTTTAGTGAAATATCACTTCCAGTAATAAACATACACTTTAGTAATGAGATTCCTACAATGTTAATATAAGCTATGTACAAAACTCAATAAAATGGATAACTTTGATTTGATCAACATAGACAACTTGTTTAATTATATTGTGAAGAGGATTAGTTAGTTTGATAGAATGTCCCTGGATATCACAGCCGCAACGGCACTCGGAACAGAGACTATAAGTCTGTGAACTGCGATGAGAGGAATGTCTAAGTACTGCCTTCAATACGTACGTATCACACATCCAATATTTATCAACTGGGCGAACACACAACTTTCTGGAGAGTATGCAGCAGCATCACTGATGTATGGGAAATCTGGTTCAACGTGTTCGAGTAATACTGCCCAAATATACCTGCAAATATTTTTTGTATAAAACGAAAACTGTATAATGCTCATGCAACATGTGTAAGCAAGATATTTATGTACTTCAACAATATTGTTCATATCGCAATAAATCGACGGAGGAAGTTTGTTGATGTAAATAAATTGCTAAAATGTGTACTTACGTTAGCAAAAACGTCGCCGGGAAGAGTACGAAGCAAACCAAGGGTAAAAAGTGGAGAATTTCATAAGCCATAACGAGTTCCCATTTACGGCAAACTATGTACAAGACTTATTAAAACAATAATAATATTCAGGGCACACAATTGTGCCTGAAAAATAGAAGAAAACCGATTTTTTATTGGTAAAATTCTGACAATTTCCGATTCTGTAAAGTCGTTTAGGAACTGTCATGTCATTTTGTCTATGGTCAAAGCATTTTATTATTTCATCTTCTTCTTCTTTTAATTATTACCGCATCCACACTACAGAAAATAAAGGATGCTATTCACGGAGTTGCACTCTTACATTGAGCGGGGTAGAAAATTCTACTACCACAGTAAAATAATAACATAATGTCTAGGATTTAGATGCGTTTATATATAAACCCTTATCTTTAAACCCTTATTTTGTATCTAAACCATAACTTTATATGTATAATTAAGATTAAAATACTTTACAAAATATTGTTCACACAGGTATTTTTTTCTATCGAAATACAAATATTACTTTGTTTACCAAAATCACCTTTTATTAGGGCCGGCCCTATGTAAGCACAATTAGATCAGCAAAGGATCCAATAAGTCAAAGCGCGTTGTTAATATCTAACACAGCGCCCTTGTGGTTTTCACTAGCGCCAGGTGCCATTTGGTTCAGGGCCAGACCTCCCGCTTATTTTAAATCCTTTCGATTCCATGTTATACAATGTATTTCTATTATTTCGGCTTGATTGAGTTGTTGATTCGAATCGTGAGTCTCATATTTTTCTGTTTCTTTGACAGTTAAAATCAGAAATATAACGAAATACTTTGACGTAGAACATGTGCCAGGCCCACATGTTTTATTTGTATAAAAACTCTGGTATAAAAATATGTTTGGACACTCAATCATATAAATCTAAATTGGGTAGTGTAGAAATAATTTATTTTTGCAATTTAAATCAGATCAAACCATTTTTTAATGAAAGTCACTATCCGAATTCAATTTTTTTATTTTTTGATAAAATTACACAACTATTACAATAAAAAATTTAAATCATGTACACATGTACAAAATAACTAAGGCAAAATAAATATATGTTGGAAAATAAATAATACCTTAAGACTTTCCTTAAATAATTTTAAAAAAAATTGCTAGGATTTAAAATCTAAACATGGAAGATCAATAAATGGACTAGTTATTTATAAATTCATAAATAATGATCTTACATTTATTTCTAAGATACAAATATTATTTATTATTGACAAAGATGGCAGCAAAATTTTCCAAGTTTATTTCATTATGTAACACGAGGAAAAAATATTTCTTTAGAAAAAATATCAACTTTAATCTTGATTAATTGTAAAAAAATCGTAATTTTCGTTAAAAATAAACGTAAAAATGTTTAGTCTGAGTTTTTTCTGGCATTTTTTCACGATTACGAGCCACAGAGAAACGACCTGTAAATAAGTTAAATACAGGTCTGGCAGTAAGAAATGCGGTATTTCACATTATTTCCTTCTTTGGTTTATAAAATACTTATTAAAATTTTCTCTGAGATAACAGTTTAGGCAATAAATTACTTTAGAAAACCAGAGTAAGTTTTATCGTAAATAATTTTATGTGATCAACAGAAATTAAAATAACGTGAAATTGTATAAATAGTGCAATATTCTAGATTCTTATTTTTAAATGGTTGTATATTGAAATCACAGAGATTTTCTACATCTAGTATATAAATAAATCGTACGAAACTTATTAGCATTTTGAATAAATCTTGTCACATATTATATTGTGTTCTAAGCGAATTACGTTAAAGGCAAAATAGAATTGATAACAAAATAATATTAATTACTTGAATCACGCTTAACCTGCTACCTACAATTTATTCGAGATGTGTGAATGGTTAATCATAAGGGTACATAATATAAAAAATAGGTTGGTATTGTCAATTGAGATAAATTGATTTTTAAAAAACTGTTTTCTACGACAAAAATAAACCGTAATGTTACAAACAATAAGTTTATTCAAAGTAATACGAAGGTGAATTAACGAACTAAACATCTAGATCAAGCAAATAAACCAAAAACGTAGTAATAAAAACTTTTAAACGGCGTTTAATTTGAAATGGTAAAATCTTTTATTTTCATATTGTTTCCAAACAAATTCCGTAAAAAAGTTATAGATTAATAATATAACACATTACCTACTATGCGTACATATATAAAACGTTTATTGTATAAGTCGATTTTATAATAAACATTTGGCAGTATTTTACTATCGTAATCAATATGAAACACCTAATCATACTTTTAAATATAAAATTGTTTTTTTTTTAAGTTTTATTTTATTATTTAGGTAAATGGCAGTGACAAGTTTAGGCCTAGATTTATAAATTAATAGTGTGTATATTTGTACCCATTCTTTGTTACCAATAAAATATAATTATTTGATTTTTTTTTAAATGATCTCAAAAATAAAATCTAAAATATTGTATTGCAGAATAAGTCTCTGTTGTATAGCTTAAAAAATATTTTGTTGCGTAATCATTGTCAGTAAAAGTAAAAAAAAACATTATTTATTTATTTTGATGTGAATTAAATAAAATATACAATGTCAAACGTTGTTGCTTGGTAATATTTATTATATTTGTACTGCACAAAAACTTTTTTTCAAAAAAATTGAAACGTGCAACATAGGAACATTAATATTACATTGTATTGAATGAAAGTTGGTCAAACATATCGATTTTATCTGTAATGAAAGAGTTGAACTACTTTAGTGACATTCTTCGCAGTGTAGTGGTTCTTTAAGTTGGATTTAGGTCTGGAGGCTTATGGGTGTTTCCCGAAGACCAAAAATAAAATTTTGATAAGGTATTTGTTATGTCCAAGAAAGCATTGAGGAATTTTTTGTGTTCGGGTTATCGCTGTAGATTTTCGAGTTCCTGTAATATTCTAAATTAGTTGCAAAACTGCCTCTGAAAACATCAAATTATCAATTCCATGATAGCTATTCCGGAAGCTAAATTCAATTTTACTCTTGAAATTAAAAAAAGAGGGTTGTAAAATTAGATAAAAAATTGAAATTATTATTGTTAAATTATTACTTATATTTTAATTAGAATCATCACATCCGTCTTCTTCTACAAATTTAATCTATCCATTGATTGGATCTACTGAATCTATAAAAACCTCATAAATGAGTATTACTTAAAGTTGAATAACTATCGTAAATCTTGTCTGCACAGATTACCTATCAAATTCAACTTAACGACTACCTAAAACTATATTGTGAAACTTTAATGAAATATGATCAGAGAGGTATTCGTTACTTTTACGTGAACTCAGAAACTGTCAGATGTCGCCAAGTTAAGTTGCCCTGGTTTACAGATAGGTTTTTGTTATAACTAAATGTGATTATTTGCTGTAATTTATTAAGGACGTTCTAAATATCTTTATCACATTGGGTTAAAGTAATGGGCAAATATCTCTCATCATATTTCACAAATAAACAGTAGTTTTATGTTTCAACCACTATACAGAAGCTTCATCAATGACTGTAATGAGTCGGTTGTTTGCAGTGTGTGGTGGGGTTTGCTTCCATTTGGTCGGTCTTCCGTAGTTGTTCGCTGATGAAACTTGGCTAATTATGTTGTTTTCGTCAGGGTCTAAGGGCTGTTCAGAAGTAAGGGTCACACCCCCGATGCCAACGGTTCTGGTTGCTCCTTTGGCCAAGGACCACTTTCGACCCTTGCGATCGAGGATTACGGGCATCTCGGCAATGAGGTTGTTTTCGTATTCACTGAGCATGAGGTAGTTTTCAACCTAAAATAATAATAAAAAATATGTCAGTAACTTAATCCCGAAATAATTTATGATGCATGCATTTATATGCAATCATTTCATTCATCAGCAAACAAAAACCACTAAGCTTTCCACTAACTACAATTGTGTTGCAATAGTTTATGCCAAAATTCTTTTTGCTAGAATACTTGCTGCTTTTTATAAATTGGAATATCTGGATAAGTCATTGTCAATACTAGAATATAGTGAATCTGCAGAATCCTCCACCTTATTACAACTGGTGATACAGTCGCCAATATAGTCAAGGTCTTCGAGCAGGTTGTCAGGCAGGTCCATATCAGCCAGCCCTTCTTCAGAGATACAGGTTAGTTCTGCTTTCATCTCAGGAGCAGAGTGTGCCTCGCCTCCCGTTGGACTGCCCATTTCACCACCAAGCACTGTAATGAAAACAATGTTCGATTTTGTAGTAAAGAAAATTTCGAACATTTTTTTATAGTTAGAGTTAATTTAATGTCTGAACAGATAAAAAAGTTTTAAAACAACGTTAACCTAAGGCTGCTGCGGCTGCAGATCCAGGAAGAGATCCATCCCTCTCAGGTTCTTTGGAGAAGGAATTTCTTCTTTGTGGGCACCTCTTGGAGTCGCACAATGCCTGACTGCCATTGCTCCTGTAGGCAGAAATACCACAATCTCTGTAAATATGAACAAAATATTTTTAAACCGATAGTAAATGTCCGGAGGCGTACCTCATCGCAATACGAACAAATTGTTTGACAAAAACACTAAATTAGGTTCTTGGTTTGGGTTTTAATTACAAAAAGGGGAAAAAACTAACACAAGGACTCCCTTGACATATGTCACATCGATAAAAAATGCAGCAAATTGAACACGAAAAATTTGACCGATATTAAGAAATTAAAATTAATCATTATTTTGCTTCTATGTGGACTGAAAAAGCTGTTCAAATTGCCCATTGTGGTAAATAATAGAATAATAAAGTAATAAACTGATACGAAGTGTTTTTTTATTTTAAAATAATTTGTGGATATTAAGGATGAAGCGAGCCTTTGGAAATTTACCTAAACCTATATACTAGACCGAGTTTTTTAAAAATTTAATTGTGTTTTGAAATCAAAATTATGATTCAGGGTGAATCATTATAAAGTGCATTAACTCGGGAGGTGATTCTACGTGATAGTAAAAGTAAAACAACAAAAATGACTTTTTATCGAAATTCCAACTTTTACCGAGTGCGGCTGGCATTCTTATTTTGCGCTATTGTTAAATATACCGTCCCGCGCCAAAGCGCTGCCGTTCCATTAGTCTATATAATCTTTTTACTCCTATTATCATGTAGAATCACAAACGAAGTTAGTGTGCTTTACCCCAGGCACCCTGTATGTAATGAATATATTGTGTATTATCTTTTGAAATAAATTTCCTGCGTATGTAAATTACAAGTACTTGAAAACCAAACGATCATTAGTTTGATAAAATTTCTGTTTCTTTTTTTTTACACTTTTTTGATGAATACTTTTTACTCACCTGGTATGTTTATGTCGTGAAATGTTTCGTCTGTGAAGGTCAATGAAAAATAGAGCCAGACTTCCCACAATAACACAAGTGGAGCTAAAGTAATATCCAGATTTTCCTCCACAGCCAACATTTATGTAGCCTATAAAGAAACACAAAGAACAAAATCAATTATGAAAAACCTCAAAATAATTTACGGTACAATAGGTAATGCTGAATATAAAAAAAAAAACATCCATCGCTACGATTAATATTGGTCACCCAGACACGAAAATGGCCTGGACTGAATACAACATATCGCTCTATCAGCAGTTTTGGCATAATGAGACCGGAAAGGTCATTAAACGAAATATTGAAAAAAAATATTTGAAAAACTCAGTAAAATACGAGGTGACACAAAAATTAACGTGAATGGGAATATTTATATTTTAAATGTAGTCTATGGTATTTAATTTCGTATCTATAAAAATTATTTATCTGTGCACCGTTCTACAAATTCTATGGCGCAGTTAAAATGTCAAAGTCAAAGTGAAGTATCAAATCCATTCAGATCCCTGCGATGGTGATGATTTTCTTTCGCTCGAATAGTAAGGATCCGTTTCCGAAGAATCCCCAGGTAATTGCATTTAAGATTTTCAATTGTTAACTGAAAATCATCATTGAAAAATAATGAGAGTCATAGATCAGATAGTCACTATTTTTCAGTACTGAATGTGAGACTTTGTCATCGTAAAAGTATCTTAGTTATTAGTCAATTTAGAGCAAATGCTACTATGTTTTTGTATTTCTTACAAAGCTTCCGGTATTTTATAAAAATTTTCCGTTGTACTATTTTGTGCTGTATCTACTGTCTATCCTATTGCTCAAAACTATTATTCTAATGATCTTATTTCTGTATCTTTTTAGAAATGATTTATCTTTAAAAAATTTGGAGATAACGTAGCAGAATGAGTGCCGATATTGATGATGAACTGCTCTTCGAGGTGATGAACGATTTAGCTAGCAGTGAAGATTTATCCTCTCTGCCAGGTGACGATTACAGTAATTTTCCTTGCAAACCACCCGATGAAATCATTCCTGAAGCTATATCTGATGAAGCCATTTCTCAAGTTATTTCCGATGAAAAAATTATACCTGATCTTGCCCCCCCCAATAACACAAATGAAGATGTAAAGGCAAAGGCAAACCAAACAATAATTATAATTCCCACCATGTCTCTTACTGGCAATGTCAGTTATGTGCTCATCGTAAAGAAGGGCGGGGACTCAAACAACGCGGGAGAACTAATTGTCACGCGGACGGAAAGTATTCCGGCAGATTTGGGGGATCAGCTTTGTAGAAATATTGCCACTGAAGAAGTTCAAATAACTGATGAGAGCGAAGTGGTCAGTTTTGAGTATAGTCCAATACTTGGGGAAGGTGAGATAATGGAGGAGGGCGACATGCCAGATATCTGCCCAATAGTCACAAATGTTCCACCATTTGAGGAAACTTCAAATATCCAAGATAAAGCAATCTTTAATGAAAGTCCTGCAGTTGAATATAAGCCCACGATTATTACAGCAGATCAAATCGACCCAAATAACATTCATGTGAGTCATTTCCTTGACTTGGAAAAACCCCCGGAAAGAAAGGGCGTTTGGTACGCCTGCGATCAATGTGATTACACTTCAAAAAAGAAGAGTTTGACTGTTCGACACATTCGGACGCACTCAGGAAACGGAGCGCACATCTGCCACTTGTGTCAGAGGGCCTTCAAGACGGCCACCTCCCTGAGTGGACATCTCATTGTCCACTCGGGCACCAAGCCTAACACCTGCAAGTATTGCCCCAGCACCTTCATCACCTCCGGGGAGCTCACCAGACACATTCGATATAGACACAACGAGGATAAACTGCACAAGTGCGAGTATTGCGACTACGCTTCCCTGGAACTGTGCAAAGTGAAGCGCCACGCTGCCCAACACTCCACCGGGCTTACTTTCAAGTGCGGATATTGCTCGTACGCTGCACTCAATAAAAACAAACTCAAATATCACTTGCGAATACACACTACAAATAAACCTTTTAAGCTGTTTGAATGTCGTGTTTGCAATTTGGGCAGTTTGACTTGGCAAGAGCTTAACAAGCACAAAACAATGCACATTGCTAACTACTGTCCCAAATACCCCTGTAAAGTATGCGCCATCAGCTTCAGCTCTAGGGGAGATTTGAATGCCCATATACAGCAGATGCACTTCTCTCCGCAGCTGTTGAAGTGTACCCTGTGTGAGGAAACTTTCCCGGATCTTCACACTTATAAAGTGCACTTCAGCATTCATGGAAAAAATAATTCTTTGAAGTGTGATAAATGCCAATTCTCCACCAGTTCTCTTCGCTATCTACAGAACCACCAAATCTTGCACGATGATCAGGAACTTTACACCTGCGAAGAGTGTTCCCAGAGTTTCCCGGAGATGTTTTTGTTGAACAGGCACCGAAAAAGAAGTCATAAAAATAGTGATGCCCCTTCCAGTCTCGGGGCTAACCACAAATGCTCCAAATGCGGGAGACAGTTTCTTCAAATGGAGCACTACCTTAATCACATGACCATACATACATCTCTCGCAGAATCTCACCCTGAATTGTTTTTGTCAAAGAAGGCACATAAAAAAGAAGAAACAGTATCTCCCGTCTGGGAGATATAAATCATCCTTCATTGTCTTTTGAGACAGGTAAACAGTCAGGAAAGTCAAAAAGAGCTTAAAATTTTCGTATGAGATTTTCTCGGAGAATGAAATAAAACCAAAGATATCTAGTCATCTATCAAATGTCTTAGATAATAAGAATGTATAATATACATTATAAATTTAGTGAAAGATTGAAAAATATCATCAGAAACCCATAATTATTCAGAAAATATATCAAGAAAAATAAGTGTTAGTTGTAATATTAACATATTATATCATGTGGGGTTGTGCCAAATGAGGATAGGAGACTGCGCAAAGAGATATTAAGACTGGAGAGGAAGGATGGAAAGAGGGTGAAAGTGGGATGAAGATGGATGGTAAGGCTTTTCCCGTCCAGGACTGGGATTGCAATTCAATGAATGAAGTATTAAATACATTTTTATAAAGAATGCTATATCAATTTTATTCTACAGTATTTCATGAATGTATGTTATTATATAATAATAATTATTATAAATATATACTTGAAAATTATATGAGTGTTGTAATATAACATATTGTTTTTCTTTTAGAATAGTAAATGTTTAAGAATTGTCAGGGTTGATGCTAGAAGTGTCTATGCTAGTCCCAGCGAAAGATATATATACAGGGTGTATCGGCACGTACCCGACAAACTTTAACCAGCTATTCCTTAGCATATTTGGAGTAAAAAATCTTATGTGCACTTTGCTGTCCGGTAGGGTTTTTTTTTAATAAAAAATTTATTATTCATATTTTCACCACAAGTCACCACTGTTTTATCCTTTGTCAAAGTTTGAAAACCCATCTGGCAATATTTTATTCGAATTCCGTTGAATAATGTACGTGTGTACCTATATTGGCGCGCTTTTACAATCACAACGAAATGGCACTGCACCATTCGTCTCATTTTTAACTATTATTATTTAGTGTGTGCGAAAGAGCGAAGACGCTTTTCGACATACTTGCTTATAACAGCTGTTGAACACGAAAAGCAATGCCAATGACAGTGATGGAGTGTGGAAATTTTTAATTTTTTTGTTTTTATTTGAAAATAAAATGCTACCGGACAGCAAAGTGCCTATAGCATTTTTTACTCCAAATGTGCTAAGGAATAGCTGGTTAAAGTTTGTCGGGTTAGTGACGATACACCCTGTATATAGATATATATATATATATATATATATATTTTTTTTTAAACAAGACGCGTCAGAAGGAAGAGGACGAGCGTCGATGATGTCCATACGAGCTCTCGCTGGGAAAAATATTTATAAGATAAGGTCTAATTGTAAATGATTTCAGAAACCAATTTTTTTAGCAAAATGTCCTGATTTACAAAATTGAGATTGTAGTATTTTCTATCTTTTTTGTTTTCATACAAGACGTGTGAGAAGCAAGATTTTTATGAACGGCTTTTGGGATGATCGTCGATGACGTGTATATAATATCTGCCTGGGACTAGTATACTTTATTGAGATAAATTGAATCACCTGAAATAGGCACTCCGATGGCGATGGGGATGGCTTGAGAGCACTGAACGAAGCCCCACGTCCTGGCAAAGTTTCTGGATCTCACTCTCTCGTAGGTGTACATCTTCAGGGAATAGTGGTATCCTCCACAGAAGATACCTAGGGATAAACAAAATGGTTGATACAAATAAACAGTTTCAGATGTTTTAATATATACATAGAAGATACATGATGACTGCATAGTTTTCTAATTGGTAAACATAAAGTAGGGTTAACTTTTTATTGGCTTGGTAGTAAAGATTTCATTTAACCTCAAATCGGATTTGAATTTGAGTAGGTCTTTATGACTTATTTAAGTACCTACGTGTAATGATATTAACCTAATATTATTATGTACATGTGCATATTAATGTATTTTATGTCCCGCCTTAATGGGAAGAAGAGATAGTAGGGAAACCAGGTTGTGGAATCAAGAGACATTGCTAAACACCCAATGACAACTTTACTGAACTTCAAAATGGCATCGTTCTATTATTAAAGGAGTTTTTTTAATTGAATGCGAATACCGCAAATTGTAGTACAAGTGAGAAACTGATGAATCTACATCACATTTGAAGCCGATTTTGAGGTATAACTCAGAAAGTTTTTTTATAATCCTTTAATAGTTGTTGGAAAAAAAGTAAATATGTAAAAAAAAACCGAAATGTTCAGGACCAAAAAAAAATTTTTGGTTTCTCTGTGTTGATGAACAAGTTTCCCGCTTGTATTATGAGTTCTCGGACAGTGTATATTTATTTTTAATTAATTGATTATTATGAAACAAGACAAAGAAATGTCTTCAGACAGTGGGACTATTCCTTTTAGATTCATCAAAAGAATCACAATAATTAGCATGATGGGCCTGAATCAATAGCTACAGGTTCTTACAGAATCTATGAAGACTGTCTTCGTACCAATTATAATTATCTATAATCTCTAAATAGTACATATAACACAAAGTCGCTATCCGCATATGTCATTTATAGAATTTCTTCCAGAAGTATGATATATATAAATATGTGCTTATTATATTTATAGAAAGTCAATGTTTTGTAATTTGAGTGGTAAAAAATAAATTTTCGGGTGCTTACATTGCTAAAGCTGGCTAAACCTTATGAGATACATCAAAATAATCTACTACAGAATTGTATATTTTAAAAAGGCCTACAGAAAAGTCTACCACGGCACATGTCTATCTCCTAAGGATAACCCCCAGCAACGCCGGGTGAACGTTAGCTAGTAATGGTATATAATTTTCTGTTCAAACTTACCGTATATCCATGCAAACATCACATAACCATGGTAGTTGCCGTGCACAGCTGTGAAGGCGAGGATAGATAGTCCGCACATGAACACGGCAGCCTGGCAGAGGTATTGGCGACCGATCCGGCATTCTGGAGAAGACTTCACAACCAACAGACCAAAAGCGGCACAACCGGTTGTCCAGGCCAGACCCAGGTAGGCCTGCAGCAGTACTACGGCTTCTCCCAATCCTGAACAACAAAATATGTCAACATTAGACGGATATATTTGAAGGGTGCATGGCATTAACAGGCTCATTGCATTTATTTTTATTTTTGTGATTAAATTGCCTATTTGTTCTACAAAAAAAGTGCCATCTTGAGACTTTCCACGGAACCAAGGAGGAGTGGAGAGGAGAGATGAGACCCTCTTGCCTTATGGGGCCTTCGGGGAATCAACGGGGAGTGGAGAGGAGAGTTGAGACCTGGGAAGACACATTGTGGAACCAGAGAACATAGCGTAATGACAACCCCGATGAACTTTAATGAGGATGAGGATGAGAATGAGGTAAAATGGGAAATAGCACAATGGGCCTCTGGTCTAAGTGCTCACAGGAACTATATGTAAACTGTTTCTGGTCTATAAATAAATAATATTGTTAATAAGATATAATATTGGTAAAAAATAAACATAATACAATGGCATAGCAAAATAGTGTAATGTAGTATATTTAAGTGTTTCTATGCCTGGCTGAACAAACTGGCTTTTGAATTTAGTGTAGGAGTTTAAAAATAATATTATTTATGGAGTGTACAAATAATATATTTTCTTCAGTACTAGGATGTGGCAACATTAGAAATATAAATTGGTTTGAATTAATGAAGTATGATATACCTTCTCCTCTTTGTACCTACCTGACGGATAAGGTTGTGAAAAATCACCTCGAAGGAAGCTGTGATTGTAAATACATAAACATTCTTTGGTTTAAATGCTATTTTCTGTGTTGAAAAATAGTACATGTTCTTAGTGGGTTGAGTAATTACTGGATACAGAGATAAGTGGCTTACTGAAAGAGATTATAATGATATTGTTCCCCCAGAATATAGTAATTAGTCAATGCCCAGAACCTTTTATGTATTATGGTGTTGGAAGGTAAAAGCTCTAATCTTTGTAGAAAATGCAAAGATTATGTTGCCAATGTTAGCGATGGGCCATGACTCATTTTATTAAGAGTAGGAGTTACTGTACCAGCTCAACATTTTCGTAAAACTCAAAGAGCTGACTCAATTGAACGGGGGCTGCGAGCTCAGAGCGCATGAGCAATGAGCATACTGTGCTCGCCCGATACGATTCAGCATAAGCTTATTAATGTAATTACCCGTACCTGGTACCATGATAAAAATAAGATGCTAGGTAGTTACTAAGTGTATGTAAATATATCAAGGTCCAGATGTCGAACTGTCAGACATCTTCACATCTCTAATAAGAATTAATACTTGGATAATTTTGAAAAAAAAGATATACCATTCAATCGAGCCATGGTACGGTTTACCGTGAGTTGTACAAATACGGCTTATCAAAAAAAGCGCTAGCTGAATTGTGTGACTCGTTCATAAAGGACTCATCGCTGGCTGAAATGTTTCAGGGAACATGCTGTCTAACCGGGAGATCCATTAGACCATTAGACTTTATTATAAGAAAAGAACCGTTTATAGGTTAGGAGTAGGATCCAAGCCGGCCGTAGGAGTAGCAGCTTGCCACACCAATAGATGCAGGAAATGTGAAGAGGATGAAGAGACTCCAATTCACCTATGGTGCCAATGTCCTGCCCTGTTGGGAACTAGGCTCAGATACCTGGGGAGACATACAGTAGAACCAGAAGACATAGCCACATACCCAATGACAACCCTGGTGAACTTTATTAAAGGGACTGGGTTGTTGTTAAAGGATTGAGGTAAAATGGGAGATAGCACAATGGGCCTATGGCATTATGTGTAAACCGACTCCGCTTTAAAAAAAAAAAAATAGGTTAGGAGTAATAATATGGGAGATTGGGCCCAAGAGCTCACGGAGATCATCGCAAGAAACTTGGTGATTTAGCCATAATCTGCAAAGAAGTAACCATTCGGTTGATATGTAGAAAGATTTAAATTAAATTAATTAGCCAGTCTATTATCAGTAAGAGCCACTTAAACTCTTTCCTAACTTTTTTAGTGTTGTGACCCACAAAAGCGAAACATATAGTAAATAAACCTTACGACCCCCTCACTACAGATATATTTTTAAGTTTAACAAAGTTTTTTTTACAATACTGAGATTTTACTTGAGATTCACAATCACCTTACGACCTCTGTGGTCGAGGGGCAAGTCTCTCGACTAGGAATCCAAAGATCGCTGGTTCAAATCCCGGCGTGTGAAAGTAAATTTTATTTGATAAATTTGTGTTATTTCACAATTTATTCACTTAAAATAAAATATAGTATACTTGCAGCACGTTCCAGAGTGGAAGATACTATCAGTATCGCCCTGGTGTAAGACCACCACTCAGAATTGAAACGTTACTTGAAATGGCAATGGCCGTGAATAGCCAGGTTCCTCAGATTCCTCTTCCCCATCTCCTTCCTCTCCCCACTACCATCAGCCCCACAAATTACACCAATTGGGGATGTCATAGTCTCACAGTCGCCAGACGGTTGGAATAAATGAAAAAAAAACTGAACTGTCTCGTTAAGTAATGAATTAACTGGAACACTTCTTTAATTATTGGGAATGTAACACTCGATTATAATTTGAAATTCATTATTTAATAAAAGGATAATTTTTTTGTATATGTGACTTAGTGGGCGCCCGCGTTGTGTTTAAACGCAGCTGTTTTGGAACAGCTGAAAACGCCAAACTGTGTACAAACACGCACTGTGGCTGGCGTTTTTAAAACCACTGCATTCATTCGCAGTGCGTGTGCCCACTTTCACCAGATTAAGACCCCCCCCCTTAAAAAACGATGATCCAAACAACAACATTACAAGTGAAATCATGATGGATACCAACCTTCTTCCTCAGCCTGATGAGCCAGATAAAATATGGGAGTGTTAATTCCAAAAGCTGATATCCCAGTTGATAGCAGTAGGATCCTGACGGTCTTGGACTTGAGCGTGGAGAAGTCAAAGAAGGGGGGACTCTCATCGATCTTGGTCTTGTCTTTGATCTTCCTTTTGATCTTGTTCTGGTTCTTGAGGTGTAAGATGGCCCTCCGCTGGGGGTGGTAGAGCGAGGCGGAGCGGTAGAAGGTGCCGAGGATGAAGGTAAGGAAGACGACTCCTGTGACGGCTTGCAGGCCCAGTCTCCAGCCGATGGCACTGAAAACATGGTATTCATTTCTCAGACTTATATAGAGACAATATATTATTAAATTCAGATCAGTTGTTTGAACCGACTTCACATTTGACATAGACCCATTTAACATTGTCACATTTGACACTGTCTCATTTGACTTTGTCACATTTGACTTTGTCACATTTGAATTTGTCACATTTCAAATTTGTCACATTTGATTTTGTTACATTTGACATTGTCACATTTGACTTTGTCACACTTGACTTTGTCACATTTGACTTGTCACATTTGACTTTGTCACATTTGACTTTGTCACATTTGACTTTGTCACACTTGACTTTGTCACATTTGACTTGTCACATTTGACTTTGTCACATTTGACTTTGTCACATTTGACTTTGTCACACTTGACTTTGTCACATTTGACATTTTCATCTAACATTGGCTTATCTGACATTGTCACATTTGATAACAAACGATAATTTCAGTTCAGTTTCAGCATTTGATTAATATTTTGGCATAGCAGCATGCCTATTATACCTATCTTATACTGCGCAAAAACCGTTTCAGTCAGATTACTAATAATCTTCAAAACAGCCCGTGTGTAAAAATAATAATATACTTACGAAATAGCCCCCTTGATGAAGGCACTCATGACCGCAATGCCCAGCCCGCTGCCGGACACCACGAACACCTCCACCAGCTCCCGCTTGCGCTTGAAGTACTGCGCTACCATCAGCGTGGCGCAGTCCCGGGCCAGGCCTACGCCAACCCCGACCACGGCACCTAAACAACATAAACAAACATCACTTAATTGACTATAATGTGTATGGACTTAGTTAGACACTGAGAAAAAGTTTTTTGAAAATTAAACTACCCAAAATAAAAGACGAAGAGAAGTGAATATCAGTGTGTTAACGTGATAACGTTTTTATAAAGCCTCCCATTCTGAGGTCCCGCAAAAGTTAATGATGAAACACTTTTGCTGTCGCCAAATATTTCAATGTATCTTGTGGCCCAAGG
Source organism: Hesperophylax consimilis (assembly GCF_061612785.1). Classification (NCBI taxonomy): domain Eukaryota; kingdom Metazoa; phylum Arthropoda; class Insecta; order Trichoptera; family Limnephilidae; genus Hesperophylax; species Hesperophylax consimilis. Next base: position 7,771,147 of record NC_142846.1, read on the forward strand.
GTTGTGACACCAAGTGGAGTTAATATTCTAAAATAGACTATTGTCCGTTGCTTCTTAGTGCGCTGACGTTATCGTGCGCTTACGTCATAGAGCGGGGATGGGGGTCAGATGATAGGATCCTTTAAATCTACTCCGCGCCAACAAAGAATCAGCCGTACCACCGCATAGGAAAGGATTACATGATGGTGCTGAACAGAAATACATTGATTTTCCTCATAAATTATACACATTGTCGAACTAAAGACGTTTTCACGCAAAAATGTAACGGAAATGCAGACATACTATCCACCCCAATTTAAAAAAAAAAAGAGAATTTATTTAAATAGGTAATTTATCATTTGTCAATGTATTTACACAAAAAAAATAATTGTATATCCTAAGTATGTTACCCTACATTTTAATGTTTCGACGCTTTCTACAAAATGTTCAAATGCCAAAGAGATTTAGTACTAATTCGTTCTATAGTGGGTTGGATGTCTTCTATTAAATGGTTGGGGAGGTATTTCGTGGATTCAACGCGTTCTATGAAATATGAAAACAATGTTGCGACTGCATACATTATACATTATTTATTAAGTTATTATTTTTTTGTTTATTTGTAGGAAAACTAGATTTTAGTAAATTGTGGGTAGGATGCTTTCTGCATAACTACGTCCATATTAGAGTATATACCTTTCTGTTATACGACCAACATTACGTCACCACTATAGATAATAAAGAAGGGAGATGGGCCATGAACCATTACCTGGGTAATTTACCCATTATACTACGGCAAATCGCTGTTGTTCCCACAAAACCATCAAATATATAACCTTAATTGATTCCGCCGTATTGCAGATTGGTTATAGCTCGGCGACAGTCGGCAGTCTTCCATGCCATATCTCGCTTCATTTCTATTATTTGGCCGCAATATACGAGTCGGGGTGACGACCTAAAGAGAACTGCGGCGAGTCACAAAAAATCGTCAAAACTGGATATATTAAGAGAGGATTACTAGTATGTTCCAATCTAGACGCTAGAGCTAAAAGGCACACGAGGAAGAAGAATAAACTAATCCCGAAACTAAATACAACTGCCCTGATGATGGACGCTGCAAGTCTGTCTGAAACGTTGGCTAAAGAAGGAGGAAGTGTAACTCGGCTTAGTAATTTTGGCAGTCAAAATCTCACATCATATATTATACAGACATGAGAGGTTAACAAATTGTTGATATGAATATTCAATATTACTGTATCTCCGGGCTATGGAATAGCATACTTCGGGGAGGCACAAACATTCTTTTAAAGTAAGTATTATGTATAATCGCAGCATAAAATGAGGTATCTTACCTAATTGCTTAAAAATGGGACTAGTAATTTCTATTCGTAAATCACGACCAAAAAACGAAATAAAAAATTTCGGACCTATTACCCTTCTTAATACTTTATCAAATATTCTGGAAAAAGCTATTAAAGAACAGCTTGATCATAACCTAGAAACAAATTATCTACTCCCGAAAAACCAGCACGGCTTTATCAAGAACAGAAACACACAAATCGCAATAAGAGACTGTATTAATACTAAGCTTGACTCTAAGAACAAATTAATTTCAATATACCTTGACTTATGTAAAGCTTTCGATACAATATCTCACGAGATTCTTTTTAAGAATCTTACTAAATTCGACATTACTGGAAACGAACATAACATAATGAAAAGTTTTATGACGAAGAGAACAAGTCAACAATCGAAAAGAGAACAATCAACGACGTAAAACGTGAACACTTCTCGATCAGTTACGGGGTAGCCCAGGGTAGTGTTCTAGGTCCCCTTTTGTTTCTTTTCTAAATCAATGATCTTTGCGAACTAATTACAGAAAATAATACTGTGACATTTGTTGATGATACCGTAATACTTTGTCAAGCTGGTACACGGCTCAAGACATTTATTAAAGCTGAAAAAGTCTTGCCATCAAACAACTTAACCAAAAATACTAACCATGAAAAAAAAAGATATTTATGACACACAGTACAATACATAGAAGTCCACCTCCTCGAATCTTTGTTCTGAAAATACATGACTGCTCATAACCTTTCTCAAGATGCCATTAAAAATGTTAAACAAACCAAATATCTTGGCGTCATATTTGATGAAAACCTCCGATGGACTGACCATATTAACTCATTAATACAAACTTAATTAAATTATGTACCTCTTAAAAAAAATGTTAATAAACTTCCCACGCACAATACTAAGGTCAAAGGTAAATTGAAGTAACTTTAAGACTGATACAATTTGTAAGTTGGTAACAATTAAATTAAAGTTTTACTATATTTTGTATTATGCGTGTATCTTTTTCCGCTTTTATTCTCAATTTTTTCTACTTCATATCACGAATCGCTCCTGAGACAGTCTTAAGAAAATTATTAATATTTGCTAGCATTTTAGTACCAATAAAATGCAAAACATCGATACGCTTACCCCATGGGAGACAGTAACGACAAAAAACAAGAAAAAATTCAATTTCCGATTTAAAATATGCAAATACTCTGGTAACTCTTTCCGTGGGAGAATCGTGGAACCGTCTCTTCGCTATCGCATGCAATGTCAGTGGTCAGTGTCTAATTTCCGTAAGAACGGGTTTCCAACAAAAACTTTAATATGTTTCTGAACTTCTGGGAAATACTGTAGTCACATATACCATTTTGCAATTATGCATCTAATGTAATGCTTCATAACTGGATAAAGGTTTTCCACAACCGGTAGTTCTCTGAAAATCCGCAGAGTGATAATACTGCACCTACATATTTATATAAGCCAACATTAACGCCTTTATGACTTTGAGTAGGTGTCTAATAATTACCACAAAGTTATTCCTTCAGGTAATAAACTTGGCGAGGAAAACAGAGTGCTTTTTTACATACTTGATGTCTGTGTCTTTGGTATTATTTGTTTCGACCGTAATAATAAAAACAGAATAAGGAGAACCTGTATTATTTCTATCTCCACGAATAGACAGCTCTGCAGCAGAATTCAACTTTGAGACGTGTGGCTTTATGCCGCATTTACAAAATAAGTAACAAATGTAAATAAAACTCTTCTAAAACAAAATAGTTGTTTTGTTATGTTAATTTGGGTTGGGTTAGGTTAGGTTAGATTAGTTTTCACTTTTATGTTTTGTCAAGAAACCGGAACAAACACATCCTATTGAAGAAGCATTCACTCACCATAGCTGAAGAACAGCTGATGAAACTGCGAGGCGAATGAGGTGAAGAGGCAGCCCAGTGCAGCCACGAGGCCGCCCATGACCGCCGTGACTCTGGTAGACTTGCGCAGGCAGCATGCCACCGTCACCGGGGAGATGAGTAGCGCCACAGCCGTTGAAAGTGCTCCCAACCACCCTGCAAATAAAGATGCTTGAATGTTCTGGCTTTGATACAAGATATTTTGTCGTCAACATAAAGCTGACAAAATTATGTAATGTGCTTTCGATGATAGTTTTAAGATTTGTTTTACCATCAGCATAAACATGATAATATTATTTAATATGCTTTTCGATGATAGTATTATAAATATTCCCTTGAATTCCCTGAATTAAGACTTATGAAAAGTAACAACAGAAGTGGACCCAACTGGGAGCCTTTAAGTAACCTGTTATTTTAATTAACATCAATTATGTTTAATAACATATAAAATATTTGTTGTTACATTGATAAAATTGGGATGGCTATTCCCACAATTTATTTAAGATTTTTTAAACCTTTCTCAACCAGTGTCGATCAGAATCGAACATTTTTTCGAAAATTAATAATTTTTTTTCTGTCAAAATAGTAAATTTACTATTTTATAAAATTGATGAAATCGATTTCTCTTTAATACACAATAAATGAAGAATACAAATTAGACACAAGGAGCTTACGCTAAACGCCGAAATGTAATTGTTTAAGTACATTCTAATATTTATTTATTAATTATTATTATGTGCATCTATATAAAAAGGTTTACATATATTTTTTGGTTTTGCTGTCTCACTAGGAAATCCTGTGTCGAGACAGACTAGTTAACAAATATTTTATAATATTAAAATAAAGTATATTATTCAATAAAGAAAAAATATTTGACATAAATTTTCAGATTGGTAGGTAGTGGTAACAATAATGAGATAGAGGATTATATTTGGGTGAGGTGACTAATTATTGCACGACCTTTTTCGATGATCCATTGCTTGATCAGTATTTTGTATTTGTTAATATTATTCGATTGTCTTGTTTTTTCAGGTAGGTTATTGTATATTAGACGCAATGTATTTGAAATTTCTCTGACCAAATGTTGTGTTTTTTTTAGGTGTTTATATATCGATGGATTTTTTGTTGTATTTTTTAAAAACAACATTAAAGTAACATAAAATTACACAGCAGTTTTTTTAAATGCACATTTTCATGGTAAAAATATTTTTGAAGATTTGCACACGTAAAAACCGCCAAGGGATTTTACCTCGGATGACGTCACACAGTTGTCAGTCTCGTCCGAGAGGAATATGGGATAGTAAACTACGAGTACTGCTACATTATTAGGAATCTCTTCAAATTATGTGTAATCCGGTTAAAAACAGGACTGTAGGCCCTTAACGAATGAAGTAGTAGGTTTCATAGTAAAATACGAATATATATTCACAATGTCGGAAACGTGTTACTAAAAATCCTAGGATTTTCGCATTTCGTCAATAGGTATAACAAGGCAAATGCCAACCAATAATTTGAAGAGATTCTTAATAAATTAGCAATTCTCATTTTTCTACGTGCAAATGTACACATAAAATATGTCGGTAGTAGCAGCTTATCTATTAGTAGGTACATTTTTTATAACTCCGTTATGAACTGAATCCGTTATAAAAAGATATATTCAAGCATCTAATTATTTGTTAATATCAAATCCTCTGACAGAATATTGAGACCCACCTGACGGTTTTTGATAATCATAAAAAATCGCATTGTGTTCTTTGTATAGGAGATGAATAGATTAATCGAGTCTTTCTACTATCAATAAGAATTTAAAGCGATAATGAAATACCGATCTAAAATCGCTTCCCGAAGAAATGCAATCATAATTTTAATTTAATCTTATACACTATGTATATATCATTCTATGAAATTGAGTCTAACAAAAAAATAGTATTTTTTTTATAACAAGGTGTCGGTCGTTTTAAGGTAGTGATGGACATAATGAGATTAAAATTGTAGATTTTCTAATAATGTCTATGTCTATACGAAGTTTTTCTTTTCTCAAAATAATCCATTGAAATTCCTTTTTATGATACATATTTTTTGCTTTTTAGGAAATTAGTAATTAAAATACTGTTTAAAAAGTGACAGCAGGCCATTTACTAATAAACTAATAGTCCTTTCATAATATATCGGAACTATTATACTGCTATTATATGATGACGAATTTTTTGGAACACGTGTTCTGAGATCGCTACCTCGATTTATGTCAGGTCTTATAAAAACCTAGTATTCATTCAACTATTATTACACTAGTAGATATTACTTTTAATTATGTATTGTCTCACTGCACTTCTATTAACAACTGTATCACTTGTAATAATATTTTTGTGAACGCATTACTTTCTAAAAGTAATAGTAAACTATATAATTGAATTTAAATTCAATATTTTCTGGCTTTCACCCTTCAATGGTGTTAGAACCATCATATCAAATTATGGAGAGAGGGATGGTGAATTTATGTATAAATTTTGTTAAAATTGACAAATGTCAAAATTATATGGAAGATTGGCGTCGAATTCAGACTTGGAAGAGACGATACGTTGAACGAAGGGGAGGCACTTTTAGATAAGGCTTGATGAACGAGAGGATATTTGCAAAAACATAATATTTCAGACGATCACCATAAACACGTTACAGCTTGAAACGTATAATTTTGCAGTCAATATTGGGGAAACCAGCTTAAAATAACATTAACCTAGGATTTTTTCAACAGTTAAATATTATATTACTCCAATATTGGGTTTTAAAAAAATGTAATACGTAAAAACATATACATTTACTTCACACATCAGTATAAATACAAACATTTTAAAATGATTATTTTTATTGATAACTTATGTTTAGTAGACAAGGTTTTTATGCGTATCACAAAGCCTAACCTGTTTTTTAATCAATAATTACTCGGGAATTAAACCCGCAACCTTCTGATTGCCAGTGAAAAACTTTAATAAGCAATAGTTGTTGAATGAAAAATACAAGTACATAGTAAATAATTTGACGGGTTTTGAATAAGCCGACGTAGCGCAACTGGCAGAGCATCTGACCGGTAATTAGCAGGCTGGGGGTTCAATTCCCGCCGGCGGCATGTATTTTTTCTCGGAAGATTTTTTAATTTTATATAGGTGTTTCAGGCTTATAATTATTGCTTAAAAATGTTAAAAAAAATTAAATATTTACAAGTTGCAAGATGATATTGTTAATTATGAATTTTAAATATGATATCGCCAAATATGACGTCTAATAAATAGGTCCCAATGGTCGAGTGGTTTAAGACGCCTGTTCCGGTAAGACAAGAGATACTGGGTTCGATTCCTGGTTGTCACCGTTATCTTTTTATTTTTCTCTGTCTTGTTCTGTTTCATGTTTCTTTTAGATTTATTAGTATTATCTTCTTGTTCAGTGATACACAATTGATAGGTATAATCTTTAAAAACAAAAATTTATTCAAAATTAAAAATAAAAATCTTTTCCCTTGTTCTTTATTTACCGCAAAGTTAGCAACACTGCTTCAATTGGCTGCATCTCGTCCTCAGAGCCGACTATAATACATCAATACCTGATGCCGGAATTATCGAGGCTATTTACAGAATTTCAAAGTTCATGATTGCCAAAACCTCGAGAATAATGCGTCGTGCATCACTTTTCATGGGTTTTCTATTAAAATATAGTGGAGAAGCAGTAGACTTAAAATTAGTTTGAAATCAAATTTGAAAATTAAAATTAAAAATAGTGGACAGGATAGACCGCTCTGGGAATTCTCGCATAGATTTTGCTCTGCAGGTGAAGTGATAATTAAATACAGTCATCTTTATTTATTAGTTTTGTTATATATTAAGTTATACTTTAGTTATTATGCTGATTGCCGTCCGCTGCCGAATTTGGAGATTAAGGAATCGCTGCCAAACTCAATGCGAGTGATATATTCGGTGAGTCTTCTGTTTTTATGTATTTGGTGGCTGGATTATAATTTCTTACGTTTCCTGCAGAGTGAATTTTATAATGAACCCTTTTTTCATAGGGAATTAATTATTCCCTGATGGTCTGTGTGGCTTACAAGCTAGATCATCACCATATAGCTTAGAAAAAAAGGAAGAAACCTAATAAATTGACTTTATTCCTCTTTTGGCCGCCTGCAGAGTTAACTATGTCAATCTCTTGGTACCTACCCAGCTAGCTGAGTATTTATTTTGCCTAATGATATTTAGGCAAGTACTTGATTTTAGGAGTAAGAAATCAGTTATTAATTTATATTGCCATTTGCAAAAATATCGCATTTATGATTTAGGTGTGACATTATGTATTAAGTTTATTATTTATGCGGTGCACACAAGCCGTAAATGGTCTACGATCATAAATTTTATGGCGTATATATTACAGTACATTCCTACGTGGTCAAATGGCAACAATCTTAAATACTTTTATAGGATAACAGAACTCGTATTCCGCATCGGACTTTAGATTAACGACTTTTTAGTATTGATTATTAATCTTCCGTTTGAATGATGTAATGTCAATGAGTATTTTTCATTCATTAGCGGCTATTATGCTGCGTATACATTAGCGAGCCGAAACTATGGGAACTTATGCTAACTAATCAACTACATAACTCGAATTATGGGAAATGAACGAAGCTACCTCAAACGGTGTTTCGCGTCTTTGGCTGTTGCTTCTTTTCTTTCCTATACTTCGAGGCTAGGCTCGCGTTTTGGCTCGTAAATGTATTACATTACACGTCGACTTCGGAGCGACGGTACCACGCGCCACTCGAAAGCAAAAAAGTTATTCAAATGAAACTGTCACAGATAACCTTAGCTATAATACTGTATTTTTTAAAAGTTGTTTCCTTTACGCTTTCATTACCTTTCATTGAAAAATTTTTTTTTTTAGTAGTTTACATTTATAGTTTTTATTGATTAATTTATTATTTTATTTGTATTCTACTCAAGCGAAACGATAGGAAAAAATTCAATTTATCTAAAGCATATTTTTTGGTATTCACAATGTAAACCGATTCGTTATAAAGATAAATCATAATAGTGAAATGGCATTAAACTTCGCCTGATCCGTTAAATGATTCTAATGTAAAATCTGAGCTTCAGCGTAAGTAAATATTGGATAAACGAACGAATGGACAAGAAAGGATATTTAATCTATGTAGTTTGTTTACAACGATAGATTTCCATATTCTATTATTGGGACATTCTGCTTGTTAACCAGATCAATATCCGATCACACAACAGCTGTATTATGGCCACAAACCAGGAATTCATTATACCCGAGCACGCAGCAGGCAGTACCTCTAACTATCCAGTTTCAATTGCACAAACTGCATTCTCCGTGACACTTAAATAAATGATTATATTATGCTCAAAACTGCACAAAGTTGCACAATTTAACATACATGTGACTCGGAATATTTATAACGACTGCATGTGCCGGCAATTATTTTATATTGATTTTAAATAATTACCTGGGATTAACGATTTGTAATTTTGTAAGGTGCTTTGAAAAGCGACACTTAAGAAAGACCCGTTAAATTGCAAAAATATATGATTATTATTTTTTTGGTAAACTAATGTTTAAGACAAGATTTTTTATGCATAGCACAAAGGGTAAAAATTATTTTATAAGCAATAATATTAGCATGAAACACTCATCCACATTGAAAAATCTCCTGATAAAAGATACAGTCCCGTTGGCGTCATGTATCTTTTATCAGCAGATTTTTCAATGTGGATGAGTGTTTCAGGCTAATAATTATTGCTTATGAAATAATTAAAAATATATGATCCTAATCCCAAATTAGCTAGTACAAATATTTTATATTTTTCAATTTATGATAATTATAAATTTTTTTTAAGGTTATTGAAATAGTAACAAAACATATTCACTGTTTCAGAAATTTCATTCGATAGCACTATTCCTCTTGTCATGCTATGTTTCCCTCAGGATAGCTGGCGCTCGAGACAAATAAGAAAGAGCTGGTTCATGTTAAAATTCACGATGGCGCTTGTAATATCCCAATGTTTTGTTTAAATATTTCAAATTAATAAAATTTTAAACAAAAATTTAATCTTGCCAGAGTTTAGCGTTGGTGAGGTTTTGCCCTTTGGGTCGCCAGCTATTAGAGTATAGCCTGAGACACGCTGAGGTCAATGTTTGAGTTCTGATCACTTTTTAGTTGTTTTCTAACAACGAAATTCTATGCCGTTCTAGAACATCCGGTCTGCCGTGTGGTATCTAGAACAAGTCGTCATGACGTCTACAACTGCAGTTTTCAGGCACGTATAATCCATAGCATTCCAGGAAGAATGGGCTATCAACAGAGTTGTGCACTATATTAAAATGAAGTATCGCAAGATTTGCATAACGTCTTGTTTCTGGGCTAAATGTATTCGTTGAGTTAAGTAAGTCCGTATGGTGCATGAACGTCCATGCGTTCGCATATAGATATACATGAGGATTTTTTTTCTGGATTTGTTCCTGTGTATATATGTACTTCTCTTCAGTAATTTTTTGCATGCATATGTAATTTCTTATTTGCATTTAATTTAAAATTTGTAATGTATACGAAATGTAATGAAGAAGAAGTAGCGTCGTCTTTGATGACACCGTGTACCTCCAACGGTTACGAGCCCTTAGGCCATACTGACTTAGATTCCACCGGCTCATCAAACAACCAAGAATAACAAGACGTATAAAAATACGTTTTAATAACATCAATCGCCAATAAATAACATTATAAAAGTATAAATTGGCCGGTCATGTCATTTGCCATGGCCCAAAGCGCAGTAAATAAATCACTAGTGGTTATTAACAAAGAATGAAAAGAAATTGCCGCATGAAAGAGCTCGCAGAATGCCACTATTTCTCATAATTCCTTATCAGGCGAGCAAATCTATAGGCAGTGGCAATCGACGGCCATAACTCAAATGCCGCACACAAGTCTTTTGAAATCGAAAACATTATCTTTGTAAAATTAATATAATTAAATAAAAGCACGAACACTAAATACAGGTATACGACCATCTAGTTCTAATATCGAAATATTAACATATTGATCTAACTTTATATTATATCGATGAGCTTGAACTTGACCTTGTTTATAAAAATACGGCTATTGGAAATCGAAGAGATTTCCAAATCTTTGATATGTATTATGTATTGTGTTATTTTGAATATTTTTGATTCCAAAAACAATTATTGGTGGTTGTACAATGAATCATTTTTATAAACAACCAAACCACCAATAATTGTTTTTCGAACCAAAACTATTCTGAATAACACAATACATTATTAAAGATTTGGAAAACACTTTCAATTTTTTACGATTTCCAATGGTCATATTTTCATAAACAAGGTTAAGTTTAGGCTTTTGTAGTTTCGTACGGATTACATAATTATTAAATATATCTTATTTCGGTTGTCGGTGCATGGGTGTTTGATTTTAAATTCTATTCCGCCGTAGTACGTAAAATTATTCATGTTCAATGATTTAAAACTGTAACTGATTAACTGATAGGTATAAATCATAAGTATTAACTGTTAAGTTGGTACCAAAATTATTTGAATAATTAATACTTAATTCTTTATTTGAAATGTGCTTTATTTTGTAAATGTTTGATATTTGCTTAGATGAATTCATAGGGTGAAGATACCTTACTGAGACAACGCGCGTGGTTTCTCTGAATTAGGTCCAGTGGACATACTTGAGCGGGCCGTTTATAGTTCATATAGCGGTGTATTTCATTAACTTGTACACACATATTCTTTGACTGGCTATCCTTTTCTTAAGCAGTGATACATTTTTTGTTCGATTATTATGAATATTACGTGTCTTGTGTTTTTATAATTTCATTGGATATATGCCGTAATTTTTAAAGATTATAAGGTAAATTTCTACTTTTGAAAGACAATGATGGGTACATATTATGTGAACCTTGTCACAGCGCGTAACTTACATATTAGTAAATATTCTATGTAAATATTAACATAGTTCAATCTGCATGAATGGCTTTAGTTCACAGGTTTTACCTATAAAAATGAGCAAAAATTTAATAGATTTCCGTGCTTCTCTCAAAGTACCCAAATTTTCAACTTTTAAGTTAAGGCGATGCACTACGTAGTAATTTAAAATCATGTGTTTTTGGTTTGAAAATTTAGTCGCCTAGAAATGTTTCAGATGCTTTAATTAAATACTGCGAGTAGAATACATTTTGGCCTTTGAAATAATCGAGTATTTTTTAGAAAAATCTTTTTATAAGCCCAGAAAAAAAAATATATATAAGGCCTATGAAAACTGTACAAATATAAAAAAGTTCAAAATCTCCTACTTACGAACCCATTTTCCTTTATGATTTTATTGTATAATGTGGAAAATTAAGTTATTTATAAAATTATTTGAAAAAAATTAAATATTTATGCCTGAACATCCACAAAATAAAATAAAATGCACTTTTAGGCCATGTTTTTTTCTTGCATAAATCAAAACAAGCGGATGGTGTTAAGCGGGAATTTAAACCTTATCGCCATATACGTGAGGGGTGTTATTGATAGCGGCTCGATTTAAAATATTACACTACGTAGTGCATCGCCTTAAGAAGAATAAGGCTGGTTCTTACTGCAATGATTTTTTTAATTTTAAAATTTCAAACTTTGAATCAATATGAGATTATAAAGCAGATTGCCTACTCGTACGAACCAACACTCAAGTTCAACGTTCACTCATATGTGGCACAATTAAAAACAGCAAAGATAATAAAAATGATAACTTATAATTTTAGGCGCGCGCTTGAGTGACTCGAATCAATTTGGGTGCGGAAAATTAAACAGAGATCATTTTAATTGCGTCCCTGACTTTGATAAACGCAATCAGCGATAAATTATAAAAACTACAGGTATTTCCTGGATAAATAAAATAATCAGTATTAATATAATCACTAAACTAGTCTACCCCTGATGACGATGCTGTGGGAGATTGATGGGACATGTTGATTATTTATACCCATATTTAAAAAGCTTCATTGATTAAAGATATTCGTTGTGTTCAGAGGTGTATTACGGATTTTGAATTTAAACTTACAGATTTGCGTTTCAACTTTAGATTTCCATTTAATACTGAGGAATTGTCGCTCTACCAAGGAGGTCATGATTGCTTTGACATATGAGAAATGCCTTCATTTTTGGCTTTTTCCTAATGTCTTCACCACACAATCATCATTTTGGAATGTCTTGAACTTACGTTAGACATTATACTATAATATCTTTGCTCTAACTTGCTCTGGTTTGCTTAAAGACTATTGTCTGATTTCGCGTTTAGTTCAGAAGGAGGCGGGGGAAATTTAGCTAAACAATCGAAAACCCTCTGGCCAAACAGTCGGAGGCTGTGATGATTTAATGCCTCCATATTGTTGTTGTATAGTGTTGATTTAGAGGAGAAGATGGCGCTATCAGTGTTCCTTTATCTCAGTTTGGGACTGAAGATGACTGAAGGAGATACGAGAAACAGGTCTCATATAATATCTATGCCTAAGACAGTATATCAGTCTAACAGTATAACATAGTAGAAGCCCCCCGAAATGTATAAATGTTTTCCGCAATGCATTGCAAAAATCATTTATCTCAATCTTGCGCTTGTTCCCCTAGAAGTAATGTCCAATAATGATAAATGGAAGATATTTTTCGCCGTTCTACTAGGCGTTATTTTAAGCATACTTGAAACTTCTTTACCAGTGTTTTTTAAGACAGAGATTTGTACATAGACATTCTATATTTGTCTTTTTCTAGGTGAGAAAATAACCCTTGGTAATCTTTACCATCGTCAGCCTAACTCATGCATTGTGCGATTTCTGTGTCTTAGTCCCAACCAAGGCATTAGACGATGCGTAAATTCCACTGGTCATATTTTGCGACACGTCCAGTATATTTTCATTAGAATTTAAAAATTGTGAAGTTGTTGCAAGAAGCAAGACAAGATGAAAAGACATTTCCGGACAAAAAGTACACTCATCAGTTTTCTTGTATCTTTACTATAAAGCTCATAAAATCTGTGTGCTGAAGCCGCAAAAAATCATCAAACGGGAAGCTCTGGCGTCAAGAAATTTGCACTGATTTTTCAGTGGAATTTATAGGTTAACACTACTATTTTCAGCTGGCAACGTCTAAATTAAGTCAATAATTTCGTAATGAAAAATAATATATATGTATTTAAAAAAATCTAAAATCATATTAACAGTAGGTACTGCCCACTAAGAAATTCTGTTCCAAGGTGAACTGTACATTGTAGTGTTGGTGTTAATTCATATTTTTTATGATTTCCTCATCTTCATGTTAGTAGACGTCATCTTCATGTTTGTTAAATTCCCCATCTTCATGTTTGGTTACTGTATGTTGTTTTGTTGGTGTTAATTCACATTTTTATGATTTTCTCATCATAATTTTTGTAGACCTTATTTTCGTGTTTGGTGACTACGTTGTTGTGTTTGTGGTAATTCATAAGTTTGTGGTAATTGGTAATTCATAATTTTTAAGATTTTCAAACCTCCATGTTAGTGGACTTCATATTCATGTTTGTTGATTTCCCCATCTTCATGTTTGTTGACTGTATGTTTTTTGTTGGTGTTAATTCACATTTTTATGATTTCCTCATCTTCATGTTTGTTGTTTTAAATTTATTCACTGAGAAAATACATCGTTGTCACTCGGGGAAAGCCGGGTATCTAATGCAATTCGAATAAATATAAATAAATACGCGTATTAATTTGATGAATAAAAAAATGACTTTGATTTGAATAAAAAAACATTATGTATTGGTTTGAACATACGCGAGTCAAACAATAATCGTGGATATTTGCACAAATTAAATTTCATCGTTTCTGTCAGGTTTGACAGATATTCGAGTTAAGGGTTGGGGTTGGTTGATGGCCCGAAATGAATATTCAAGTCTCATTCTACGAACATGTTGAAATGCCGTTTCAATTATTAGATAAACTATGTTATATGTCCGTTATATGAATTTATAATGGGATAGCCCACTGCCTACAATTGAAAGATCAACAAATCATTTAAAACGACTCGAGTACCATGTAAAATATAATTTGATTATGGTGAAAGCATCGGAATGAATATGAGACATTTCCAAAATAAACTCTATTGATAAAGTTGAGAATTCAATTTGTTACCATAAAAATTACTATCACTACCCCAATCTTATTGAAAAAGGCTTCGTATTTTAAAAACTTGATTTTACAACTTGCAAAAGTAGTCAAAAGATTTAATTAGTTAAAAGTATTTAATGTTGTATTTTTTTACAAAAAAATAATTCCACACAGGATATCATATTCAGGATTCTGTGTAGGCCTTTTATAATAAAAGTAAGGAGTGAACTTTAGTCTCAAGGAGACTAGAGTTAGTATGAACGACTTTATGATGGATGGATCGAGGTTTTATTTAGAATGAGTGTTGACTAATTCCATTTTTTTTCAAGATTCTTGATCCCCGACTGCACTTATTAAGAGATACCCATGTCATCTTTCTTATTCGGCAATAGATCCTTTCTACATTTTTTCTTCGCCCTCTTCGCGGACATTCAGTTATGTATATTATGTAGGTAGAGACTGCATACTGCAGGAATGAGATCCCTGAGACGTATACCCTTCAGTATTCAGAAATGCAGTGTCGTTACATTTACAAGGTCCAAAGATACATTCCTGTTCCCCTACCACATTAATAAACATGAATTAACACGTAAAAATGAGATTCGAGACCTTGGCGTAATTTTTGAAGCAAATCTCTCTTTCAAATCCCATATATCTGATATTGTCTCCCGTGCCAACAAAATGCTTGGATTTGTTCTTCGTAATTCAAGATCATTTACCAACGGAATCGCGATCCGAAGAACGTATGAAGCACTTGTTCGCAGTATCTTGGAATATAGCTCCATTATTTGGGCCCCTTCTGAGCAAAACCATATTCTCGAAATAGAAAAAGTACAAAAGAGATTCATGCGTTACCTATATATGAGGGAATATATGTACTACCCTTTCCTGTATCCATCCTTATTCTTAGCAGGAATGCTCGATCTTAATACATTAGAAGCCCGCCGAAAAATATTTTTAGGAAAACATTTTTTTAAGATAATCTCTGGAACTATACATAATCCACCTATTTTGAAAGAGATTAACTTATATGTCCCAGACAAGTATACTCGTGGAAGGTCCCATACCCTTTTTTATGCTCCAAAAGCGAGGACTTCTGCCTATCTGAAAGCCCCAGTCAACAGAGCGACTGAACTGCTCAACGAGTCTGCATTGACCATCGACATTTTTAACGTAACCTACAGGCAGTTTAACAATTATCTTTTGACGTATGTCACAAAGTAGTGAAACTGACCTTTTTATGTGTTTTGCTATACTTTTTGTCTAATTTGTAATCTTCTCCATAGTGTATTGGTGAATAACCGTTTTACGGAGAACATGAAAAATAAATAAATAAATAAGTATGTGTAGTAAAACCATGTATGATCATGTGAGAAATGTAGAGATCCGCAAAGAATGCAAGGAAGGCGGACGTAAGCGTAAAGTGTAAGATTAAGGTTTGTGCATGTAAAAGGAGTGAAAGAAGAAAGAAAAGTAAGGAGAATATTTGACGCAAATGTGAATGATAGAAGAAGTCGGTGACACCCGAGGAAGACATGGCACGATCAAGTGAATCAGATAGGCTAGCCCAAAGACACATTAACTATATTGGCCCAAAATTGTTTAATTCCTTGCCGAGTTCCATCAAAATGTGCCAAAACCTAAACTCGCATAAAAAAAAAATGTCAAAAGCTGGGTAAAAAAGTATCTGGAAGTGAGAGAATTTTTTCTATAAATTATACTACGAATATAATACCTATATATATGATAATATGTTACCATCTAAATTTAAAAAAGCAAAACAAAAAGTCTAACTTCTTTTCTAAGTCTTAACTGTTTTTTATTAAATGTGCAATAATAACTATATGTACCATATATATATTTTTCTTTATTCATATTTCTTTTTTCATTTTTTATTTTTTATATTTACTCCACACAGGAGGCCCTGAAGAAAATAATTTCCCTCAGGGCCTATGTCATCTTTGGGGATGCTGTGTGGAGGGTAAAAAATTTAAACCATAGATAATGTAACCACCACTGTTTTGAATACATACCTTATAATGCCCACGCACAGGCTCGCCTTTGTGTTACTGCCTTATATTTTGTATAATTTATATATGTACCAGTATGTTTAAAAAAAATTGCCAATAAAAAAAGATACTTGAGTCGGGTAATGTCAAGAGTCAGAATAATAGAAGAGTGTGTCTGAGGCAATGTATGAGTGTGATTGAGGCAAGGAGTGCGTGCTAAGATCGTTTTTTTTGGCGGTCTGTCCTCTTTGTCGACCCCTGTGGGGAAACGGCGTGATGGTTAGTTAGTTAGTTAGGTAGGTATGTCATATTTTTCCCAAGCCGATTATTATTTTTCTCCTGGTTTTCTCTCCTATCGGAGTTGGCTACCATCAGAGTAATCTCCACCCTGCTGCTGGATGCAACCCGAAAAAAATCAATTGAAATATAAAGTATCGCAAATTTTTAGATGTTTTAAGAAAAAGCACCAAGCCCACGCATAGATCCTTAACCCTTAAAATGCCGATAAGTACACCATTGATTTCTGACGTTTGTACCCGTAATGTACCGACGAATCCACCGTGGATTTGCTAGTAGTTCACCGCACTTTTTCCTGGTTTATTGTATTTACAAAATAATGGCGGCATACCTAAATGGCAAAGAAATTATTTATCATATTATTCTAGACTCCTGTTTCGTCAAGTGCAAATACATTAATTTTAACTTTGAAATTTTATATTTGTGAAAGTGAAAAATATTTCCGTGTTTCAAAGCCACTAGTACTGTATTTTCTAAGTAAATTTATTTGTAAATCCTATATATATGTTTACTGTAAAGATAACTTATTTTACTCTGTGGAAAATACAATAAAACCCAAGAATATTTTCATATTTCTTTACTATATTTTTTGAATAACATTTGGGAGAAAAAAAATATTTCTCTAACCTGGGCAAAATAAATAAGACAGATACATACATCCAAGTAGATATGTATTGAAAAAAATATCTGGTAAGACGGTACACTTTACAAAAATATAGTTTTGCAAAAAATAAGTGAGTTATTAAGAACATAGTGTCAGCCGGCGTACTGTGGGCGATTGGCATTTCAACCCTGTATATAGTCGCGGGAGGTCGGCATTTCAAGGGTTAACGCTTAACTACTGTCAAGTATTAACAGAGATATTGATTACCTGGCCTAAGCTATAAAAGCAACAGGTATAATAAATAATACCGACATCACATCATTATTTCTCAAAAAGCAGTTGAAGATTTATAACAAATCGATGTTTTATTAAATACAGTAATTAATACAGACGAATGTCTGCATGTAGGTTTAGTTACGGGCCAAGTGGCAATTAATTGCAGATAATATCATGTAATAATTGATGATGTACTAGTTATTGTAACCCCTTTAACGCTGTCTTTTATAATACAATTAATAAAAATAGTTTCGACGAGATATTAGTACGCAGTAGCGCCTCTAATTGTAGCTCTATGTTGATAACTCATTTCTCTTGGAATGCGATTGCATACCAAGATACCACACGGCAGATCAGATCTTCTAGCATAGCATTGCAATACAAGAGGAATGGTGCTATTGAATGAAATTTCTAAACCAGTAGAAATATATAATTACCTTTTAAAGAACATATTAACTTTTTTGTATATCAATCTTCCCAATTGTTAAAGATGTTAAATCAAGAAAAAAATCTTGTACCTACTATAAATAGATGATTAATTGTTGTACAATAATATATATAAATAGTTTTTAAAGCCAAAACTTGTATTTCAAACGGTTTGATTTTATTTATTTTATTTAATAAATTAGTGAGTAAAATATTTTGTTATTTGTTTTTGGGGTATTATGCCGTGTTGCGCTAACTCGTTCTTTAGCCAACACATCTGCCCTGATGATGGACACTGTAACGTTATCCGAAACGTTGGCTAAAGAAGAAGTTAGTGAAACACGGCATAACACCCCAAAAATAAATAACACAAATACTTTTTCCCGTGAAAATCTTTTGTAGTATAGTAAAGCAACCAAAAAAATGTGCTATGAGAAAATGAAGATAATGTTGGTAGTTTTTATTAGATGTATGATATAGTTAAATATGGCCGAAGGAGATAGGGTCACATTAGCTCAGTTGGTAAAGCAGTGCCCCGGCAAGTCGAGGGCCCTGGGTTCAAGTCCTAGATATGACCGTTATCTTTTTGCGATTTTTCTGTTTCAAATTTTGGTTTGATTTTATTTGAAAATTATTTAATCTAGAACAAGTTAGGAAAGCCAAAGGGTTAAACAATATTGATTATGTCATTAAAAAGTTGAGTTAATGAGCAGGTATGCGATGTATTATAAAC
Organism: Hesperophylax consimilis; assembly: GCF_061612785.1. Taxonomy (NCBI): domain Eukaryota; kingdom Metazoa; phylum Arthropoda; class Insecta; order Trichoptera; family Limnephilidae; genus Hesperophylax; species Hesperophylax consimilis. The sequence continues at coordinate 7,789,911 of NC_142846.1, forward strand.
ATTAAGCAAACATGTAGCAATTATAATAATATGCCTGTAAACATGGTCACTCACTATTGACTATTGTTGCTAATTAATCATGTGTCACTGAAAATAGCAAACGACGCTTTTGACTTCACCGACGCAGTGAATGAAGCCGCAAAAGTAACGAAAAAACACTGTTTCTTATGTAAGCGACCATATATAAGATAAAAGTGGACCAGTTTTGGGCCCAAAAATGTCGTGTTCAGGGCAAATAGACTTTCGAGGAATCACAGATCGTTAAAGATAATATAGATTCATATTACATATAACAATATGATTATATTTTCAAAACCCATCTTTTGGGAATGTTGCTTATAGAATAGTCCTCAAAGTACAACATGGTAAAATAATTTTAATGATTAGGACATTTTTATTACTAAAAACAAAATTTATGTTTCCGATTTTTTATTTATTCCGAGAACACCTGTCAATAAAAAAATAAAAGCTCAACTTTCAAATCTCCCGTATTAGTAATATTATAAATAGAATTGTTTGATATTTTTTGATAGTTGTTAGATTTTGAATTTGTGAATATTCGTTTTTATCGTCTCTTGTAAAGTTTTCACTTTGTTGCTTAAAAGGTTTTATCAATCCATAGACTCTGAAAAAAACTGAATTAAAATGTAAAACCGATATAATATTACGAGAGATGGGAAGGCTGATAAAAGTTTATTGAAAGAAGGGTAAATGCAAATGGAGAACTGAACGCGGTTGGCGCCAGCAAAAAAAATGTCCAAAGAAGCGAAGCTCAATCCACAATGAAGTGCTGGTGTCTACCAGATTGATTGTTCGTTAGTTAGTTAGTTATAATATCTCGTGTGTAGCTATTATTTAATCGACAGACTGATCGTTGATTTTAACGATTAACGATTATAACAATTTTAGCTTTTCATTTGCAGCGTCGTTTATTACACCGGTTTTATAATGCAATTCATTTGGTGATCACACATTATTTTATATCTTAATGTGTTTACAACCGCCATGTTATGTAGTTGCAAGTTTTGGTAACCCAGGAATTAAAAATATAAATACAGTACCGTAAAATGGGATGTCTTCGAACAATTTTTAACATTGAAACTAAATAACTTCTAGACAAATTTTATGTCATACTCACAACGCATGTTTAAACTATCGAAATTTGTAATTTTTATTTTGTATTTATGTGTTTGTGGAGTAAAAAAAACATGACGATTAATGTCACCGTTCAGGGTAGGGCAACTTTGATGTATTTTGCAACGATAAGTCAATCCTAAAAAAAAATGTTAAAAATGCGGGTTCAAATATTCAAGTAATTACATGTATCGATTTAATAATATGCACTTTCATAATTTACAATATAAATGACGCAAAACTATTATAATCGTTGATAGATTTATAAAATATACTCACATTTCTCTTTCACTGAAATTTTTTTTTTTAAAAATCCAGCTTAATAATTCAAGTCAATATGCTTGAAATAACTACAAGCCAACTAATTTGACACTTATTGTACCGACGTTGAAAATCATTAAAAAGAACCGAGTAATTTCTAAGTGGTTGCAAGAATTACGGATGACATCCGCGATAGTCAAAGTCGCCCCCGAGTCAAAAGTAACCACATGTTACGGTACTTATCAACTGGGATCGTGATTTATTTAACAATTCACAAAGAGAAGACAAGCTATAACCTGATTACAACGAATCGAATTCCTCCAATATGATAACTTTAGCTTAGTGAAATTCTTGTATCGGGTGATTTAGATAGTTGCCGGTTGTGGATTGTTTTTCGATTAATAACTTTATTCTTTAAGTCATCCAATTAATGTATCGATATCACGAGCAGAGGAAGCTAAGAAGATAATTTAAGCTATAAAAGTTAATGAGCTTTATCCACTTATTGAACGCCCGTAGGGCTTTCACAAACATAATATAAGTAGAAATTTTGCATGATGAAGAAATATAATATATATCATGTAGGTACAAGAAGACTATAATATAATATCTTTTAAATCACAATTAATTTACTTAAGTCTACTTATGCTTGTATATTGTATTTTGTTTTGTTTTTATTTTATACTTCATTAATATTGAATGCCACAATTAATTGTTATTTAAAAAATTATTTATTGTATTTGCCTATACTTGCTTGTGATATGCAATTGTAGTTAAGGCTATGCCATACGTAGTAATGCAAAATCAAGTGTTTTTGGTTTGAAAATTTTTTCGCCTAGAAATGTTTCAGATGCTTTAATTAAATACTGCAAGTAGAATACATCTTGACCTTTGAAATAATCGAGTATTTTAGTACCGAAATTTTCATCTTTTAAGTTAAGGCGATGCACTACGTAGTAATTCAAAATCATGTGTTTTTGGTTTGAAAGTTTGTTCAGATACTGTTTCAGATACTTTAAATACTGCGAGTAGAATACATCTTGGCCCTTGAAATAATCGAGTATTTTTTACATAAGTCTTTTTATGAGCCCAGAAAAAAATAATGTATAGGCCTATGAAAACTGCTTTAAAGTTCATAATCTCCTACTTACGAACCCATTGTCGGTTATAATTTTATTGTATAATGTGGAAAATTAAGTTATTTATAAAATGATCGGAAAAAAATTAAATATTTATGCCTGAACATCCACAAAATAAAATAAAAGGCACTTTTTGGCCATGTTTTTTTCTTGCATAAATCAAAACAGACGGATAGTGTTAAGCGGGAATTTAAACCTTATCGCCATCTACTTAAGTTTTGTTATTGATAGCGGCTCAATTTAAAATATTACACGACGTAGTGCATCGCCTTAATGGTATATTTATATCATGGATATTAAATAAATGAATATAATTATGCATGAACGAGTAGATACAGCACCCAGTGAGGCCTACATTATCAAATAATATTTGTATTTATTAAATATCGTACCAAAAAAACAAAAAAAATTATCTTGTATAGAAACATGATATAGAAATATAACAGTAGTTACAATAAAGACTTATCTAAAAAAAATAATATAGAAAGCCAAATCAGTTTCTTTCACAACTAAATATTGAAGACAATATTAGTGATTCTTAAACGCAAATCTGAAACAGAAAAATCAGAAAAGGAAACGGTCACATCTGGGACTCGAACCCAGGACCCTTGTCTTTCCGGGACAATGCTCTACCAACTGCGCTAATGGGACCCTATCCTCATCGGTCACTTTTAACTGTATCATACTTCGAATCAGTGGCGGCTCGTGACTTTTGGGTTACTAGAGTGCTAATATTACAAAAAATGGCTTAATTGATGTTGTTGTAGCTGAAAATGATTTTTTTTTTTTTTTTTGAAAATTGATTTTTTGTATGAAGATTTTCAGGAATTCCGTGCGGCGCACGGCTATACTGAAATTTCCTGAAAATCTTCATACAAAAAATCGATTTTCGAAAAAAAAAAAAAAAATCATTTTCAGCTACAACAACATCAGAAATGCCATTTTTTATAATATTAGCACTCTAGTACACCCAAAAGTCACGAGCCGCCACTGCTTCGAATAAGAACTACCAACGTTGTCTTCATTTTTTCACCGCACATTTTTATTGGCAACTATCTTTATGTATGATCGCAAGATTCAACCCGAACTAAATGCAATCCTAGACAGCGTCTTGTAGATAAACCTATCTTATTGTTTTTATTTTTAATGTGCGACATCTATTGACTTTTTCTGCAAGTCTAGAAATGAATTATTATTTTTTCGGAATAACTTATTGAGTAAAACCTCAAATTATAATATTTAAATATTGAAGACAATATTAGTGATTCTTAAACGCAAATCTGAAACAGAAAAATCAGAAAAGGAAACGGTCACATCTGGGACTCGAACCCAGGACCCTTGTCTTTCCGGGACAATGCTCTACCAACTGCGCTAATGGGACCCTATCCTCATCGGTCACTTTTAACTGTATCATACTTCGAATAAGAACTACCAACGTTGTCTTCATTTTTTCACCGCACATTTTTGACCGTTTCCTTTTCTGATTTTTCTGTTTCAGATTTGCGTTTAAGAATCACTAATATTGTCTTCAATATTTAAATATTATAATTTGAGGTTTTACTCAATAAGTTATTCCGAAAAAATAATCTTTCACAACTAATTATTTATGCTTTGATACCTCAAATTACACTAAATAAACGTGTTGTAGTTATTTCGCCAGAGTACTTTTTCCACATTTTATATATTTTGAACAATTGAAAATGTGAAACGAGGAAAGTGCAATCTTGTGTGTTATTTTTAACAGTTATTTTATTATTTTGTTATTTTTAACAGCTGTTTCGGAAACAGCTGTGCAAATTTAATCAAGCAAAATATCGCGGTTAGTCGAAAGAAATCATAAATAATGCATCTTAATATTTGTTTCAGAATTTTCTCACATCAGACATAAAACTCTCTGTTTTAAAAAACATCACTGCATACGTAGGTAATTAGTATACAAATCTGTAAGATCAATAATAACTGATTTATTGATCCATTAGGAAAAAATCATTGTTTTTAGTTTACCTCATAGAGCTTCATTTTCCAGCTAAACCAGTAATAAATGAAGATATACTTTTAATGTTACATTCGATTATTAACATTTAGTTTATTTATTTATTATGTATTCTTTCGTATGCCCATGGGGCTTTTATAATGGATATATGAAATACTTATAAGTATTATTAATAAATAATGGTTGCAAAAATATTTCTTACATTACAGTGATTTAAAATTTGAAAAATTAAAAAATAACACTAAACTGAAATTATATGAAATAAATTTTTGACAGAAACGAATTATTGAAGTGTGTTTTAAACTTCGAATTTGTTGGAAATGCTACAAAATTTGTTTGCGAACACTTTGTGAAACAGGTTCATGTGCCTAGTGTGTCGTGTAGGTGCTCTTATATCGACTAGACTCAAGAGACAAGAGACAAGATCCATATTAACAAACTGAAAAAAGATGCACATGACGGTTTTTCTCATGTTCATTAAAACAGTATTTTATCCAATTGATAATTGAACAATAGATAATTGAACAATTGATAATTGAACAATTGATAATTGAACAATTGATAATTGAACAATTGATAATTGAACAATTGATAATTGAACAATTGATAATTGAACAATTGATAATTGAACAATTGATAATTGAACAATTGATAATTGAACAATTGATAATTGAACAATTGATAATTGAACAATTGATAATTGAACAATTGATAATTGAACAATTGATAATTGAACAATTGATAGTTGAACAATTGACAATTGAACAATTGATAATTGAACAATTGATAATTAAACAATTGATAATTGAAAAATTGATAATTAAACAATTGATAATTGAACAATTGATAGTTGAACAATTGATAAATGAACAATTTGAACAATTGATAATTGAACAATTTGAACAATTGATAATTGAACAATTTATAATTGAAAAATTGATAATTGAACAATTGCTAATTGAAAAATTGATAATGTAACAATTGATAATTGAACAATTGATAATTGAACAATTGATAATTGAACAATAGATAATTGAACAATAGATAATTAAACAATTGATAATTTAACAAATGATAATTGAACAATTGATAATTTAACAAATGATAATTGAACAATTGATAATTTAACAAATGATAATTGAACAATTGATAATTTAACAAATGATAATTGAACAATTGATAATTTAACAAATGATAATTGAACAATTGATAATATCATTAAACTGGAAAGTTTCATTCCCTGATGGCAAACGTAATCGTGAACGAGGCCTTGTTAAATTAGTGGAGCCTGTAAATTAAATTAAATTGCTTTTAGCGCTCCGGCGCTTTACAACTTCGGAACAGAACTACATACGAACAACTAGTAATTTTATTAATGGTCTGAATACAACCGGTAATAGTTTATGCGACATTATTATTTGTTATCGTATTCGAAACGTATTTAAAGTGATTTGTTATCAAGTAAATGCGTAAGAGATAAAGGTGAGATTTATCTTCGAAATCCAAAGACCGAACAGATTAATACGTTTAAACTCAACAAGGGTATCTGTTTTATTAGATGTCGAGATGATGAAAAATATATCGATATCTTTTATTTTAATATGTATATTTCTAAGACGAATATCAAGCCAAAGCCATGTCTATTCTTATTGTGTCTTATACACTACGAATGAAGGTAATAGGTACAAAAGTAGCTTGGCAAACGGAGTATCGAAATGGTAAATTTAAGCGCAAAAGCGGTTTTTATTAGTTTCTGAATAATTTTATAACATAGTAAAATTTATCAAGGGAAACTGTCACAAATTATCGTGGCCTTAAATAATGGATTTTTGAATGTTTTTTTTTTTTATGTGGATTGGATTAAAAATACATAATTTAATAGTTTACGTACATATACTATAAGTAATTAACAGTTTTATTTTAATTTTACTCAAACGAAACAGGTGACCGGATAACTTCAAACAACTTTAAAAAGTCATGAAAAGTGATGAAACAAAAACTGGGTACTTAATGGGTTTACTAAAGTTAAGTTTATGGGATAGTTTTTTCATCACTTTTAATTACTTTATATCACTTTTTAAAAGTGTATTGGGTTATCATGAAACAAGTGAAACGATATAATACGCTTCAGTTTGACGAAAGCAATTTTTAATGTAGGTATATAATGTAAACCGATTCGTAGTAAACAATAATCGATAATAAAAAGTCCACTGATAGCTTCGTCTTAAAATGAGTATATAACTATATGTACAAGTACACAAGTTCTGTAATACTTGAGCAATTTTAAAGTGAGCTAGTAAAACAGTGGTTTGAACAATTCCCCCATTTCTCCAAAAAATAAATTTCCTTACTTATTCGAATGAAGATTGGATATTCTTCCGTTCCTTCTCATCTTTTTAAAATTCACGTGCCTAACTCCACAGATTGTACATTCTGTGGTCTAGAAGTGGGAACTTTAATTCACATGTTTTTTGGTTGTCCCTCTCTAAACAAATATCCTCTCTTCTATCAAGCCTTATCTAAAATTGCCTCATCTCCATTTAACATCTCATCTCTTCTAAGGCTGAATTCGACTCCAATCTACCATATAATTTTGAAATTTGTCCATTTAAATAAAAATGATATATAAATTCACCTTTCCTCTCTTCATAATTTTAAACAATGGCCTAGAATACACTTGAAGGGTGAAATCCAGAAACAATTGAATGACAATTGTGCTTCAACGGAACCTTATTTCTCCAAGTGAGGCATGAGGGTTAACGATTAATAGTTTTTCCCATGAATGCTTTCGTTTTTTTTGTATGGTACAATCGCCCGTCTGTGAGCTTAGTGTTGATTGATGGAATTCGTTGAATAACGTAATATTTTCAACGAAGAGCGATTTATGAAGATCAAAACTAAACTTATTATTTTTCGGTTAGAATTAATTTAGTTATATGAAATAAAACCCAAAAAAACTCCAATGGTGAGCACTGGCGTCATGAAATTTGGATATGGAAACAATTACTAAATTTGAACATAAAATAAAGAAATGGATTAGTAAAATAGGACGTCACACTGTTACAGACCACGGTAAAACACAATATACTTAGATGCACTAAAATCATATTATTGGTAATCCGGTTAACGGGATAGCTGACCGCTTCCTGACAAACTTTAAGTAAATTCATAAAAATATCGGAACACGTGTTCATTCACCTGTATTCCCCTTGATAATATATATTGACAAAATATCGAAGAATTATGATTTTTATGAACACGTGTTCCGACGTTGTGATAACACATTCGAATTTTGTTTACTAGGAAATCTATCAATTCATTCGTTAAGGGCATGCAATCCAGTTTTCAAGCGGATTACGAATAATTTGAAGAGATTCTTAGTGAAAATAAATAAAAATCGGATTTGTTTATCCGAGACACTATCTAGGTTACAAACCAATTTCATTAGAAACTTTGTTTCAATTTAAAAAGGTAGATGCCAAAAATATGGGAAAAATTAGTTGCAAGACTACATTGTTAGTTCTGAATTTGAAAGATTATATCGACAAATATGACGCTGAATAAATAGGTCATAATGGTCGAGTAGTTTAAGGCGTCTGTCCCGATAAGACAGGCTTCAGATGGGTTCAATTCCCGTGTGACCGTTATCTTTTTATTTTTCTGTGTCTTGTTCTGTTTCATGTTTAATTTAGATTTATTAATATTATATTCTTCTTCAATGAAGTATTCTTAATAAAACGAACAGATTAACAAAGCGTTTGTACGAAGGTTCATAGAAAGTTTTAGGCTTCAATTCCTGCTGCAGACAAAAAATATACAAATATGAGCATGTCCTTTACAGAATTCCGTGGAATATTCTATTTGATTAATTCGGATTTATCTACCTTAACTTACCTACATAAGATTGAATTTCTAAAAGGACATGGTAGAGATCTATGTAAGAATATACTTAACGTAATCATTATTGATTCTTGAAAGAGAAAATACTACTTGATCAAAGCCATGTTCATATTATGTTCTTGTACAGTGTGACCATAAAAGCAGCTAATACAGAAACACCATAATAAAATGCTACCATAAATAATATTGTGTAAATATATTTACGTACATGCAGTGGGTTTATTGCATTTCACTTATATTATTGATATATAGTAGATAAATCGAACCAGTGTTGTCATAATATACAAAAACAATAAAAACATGTATCAGGGGTAAAAAACTACGTTTTATCATGTTTGGTAGTATGCTAAAACCATGTAAAAAAGAATGTTTTAAAATAAGAAAATAGCATTTTAAACATTTAAAAAAGATAAAAATGGCGTTTAAAGTCGAATATTAGGAAAAAATCATACAATTAAAATCGTAAAAAAATCTTTGTCAATAATATTAAACTATAAAAAATTTCAACATTTTTTTTCAGATCGATCAGAAGATTTCTCCCACAACTAATGATCTATTTATTATTGTAGAAAGCAATCACTTTGTGGTTTGACATATTTAATAAAATAAAATAAAATACTTTTTGTTTTATAACCACGAGTTTTTAATAATTTTTATTACCGACCGGTTTCGCTTTATTCAATCATCTTCAGGGTACAAATTATTACTAGACAAGAAGTACAAAGTGTGAGCTTATATATAAAAAAAATTTGAGAGAGACAACATGATATAAATATAAATATAACAAACACAGAGAAATCATACAATACATTTACACAAGTACAAAAGACATGGGAAAAACCGAAAGATAATTATGTAGACTTATGGATTATAATAGTATATATGGAGAAATAAAGCATCAACTGACATGGCGATAAGGAGAACTTGGACATTTTTAATGGTTTATTGGAAACAAACTTAATATTGGACTACTTGATATATCTAATTGATTATTAAGAATAGGACTTTTGGTTTTTACAGCTTTTATTTATTTCTAGTGCTTCAAGATTATTGAGTCTGTTACCATGCCCGTTTGTATGTAAAGTATTAGCGCCTGTGTTATGACAGAAAGAATGATTTTATTTTATTAGAATGAATTAGAATGATTTGAAGAATGATTTTATTTTATTTTATTAATAATCTATTTAATCTACGTTGTTTGTGCAGAGGGTTTGGACGGAATTGTCCGCCTGTACGGTTCGCTGTACTCTCTCCGTTGTTCAATATACGATTAACACATTTTTATTTGTTCGCAAATGGCTGTTCGCAGTTCGTGCCTAAATCGAACTAAAGTTATCGATGATATTTGCTTGTCATATCATGTTAAATGCCCATCAGAAATAAAAGGTTAGATATCAAATATCCAACCTTTATAAATATACTCGTATTGGAAATTGACAAATCTCTCTTATTAGCTCTACGAACATCACTCTTGTTATCAATTTCCTTTCCTAATTTCCTTACAAGGAAAGCGTTAGTAATATTTCTATTTCTTATATCTGGGTTTTATTTGGATTCATTATAACAATCGAGGATTAACTTTGACATTTTCATTCATTCACAACTTCCGAGTAGAACAAACTTTGAAATTTAAAGTTGTAAAAAATAAAGCAAAATAATTGAAAAATGTAATGTGGTTTTATTTATTTATCGTGATTAATTTTTGGGTAACTCTGTCGTGTTGCAATTTTTCCTGCTTTAGCCTACGTTTCGGACAGCGTTACAGTGTCCGTCATCAGGGCAGATGTGTAGATTATGGCGAAGTGTGTGTATACCTATAAGTGATACCGCTTTGTAAGCGTTTATCCCTTTAATATGGTTTTCTGTTACTAGTTAGTTTTGGTATTACCGTCTAATATCAGATACCAAGTACGATTGAGCTTATCCTTGTAGTCTCTGTTTCAATATTTATGTGGTTTTAATAATGGTGCCTAGTTACCTAAGCCATCGAAATTCACAGGTACGTTTACGTGAGGCCAAGAGTCCCACCCACAACCCACCCAGTCCCTCGTGGTGAGTATTTTTGGGTGGGAGGAAACAGCAAATCGGAAGGAGTGTAATTGAATGTTAGGTTAGGTTAGGTACCTGAGCGTAGGCCACTAAACATGACAGCCATTCGTATCTCTCACGGCGATACTGAAAGAATCTCCTTTTTCACAAGGAGTCAGTATAGTAATAACTTATAATAATTACAAAGCTAAAAATCTATCGTAAAATATGCAAGACTGGTAGAGCTACTAACGGGACACTATCTCAGGAGAAACATACAGTTTATAGGGACTGGAAAACACCAACAGATGCAGAAAATGTAAAGAGGATGAATATACTCCAATTGAACTTTGGTGCTAGTGTCCCGTTCTGTTGGGAACAAGGCTCAGATACCTGGGAAGACACATTGTAGAACCAGAAAACATAGCCACATGTCCAATGATAACCCCGGTGAACTTTTTATCAGGGACAGTGTTCCTGTTAAAGGAAATCAAAGTTAATCGTCTCCTCTTCAATGAAAAAACAATGCTTTACTTCAATTTTTTTAATTGACGTATTTTGATAAAGCCACCAATGGGACCAGAACAAAAACACTTACCTATCTGCCGTAAAATTCGATTGGGGTACGAAAATCAATATTTTGTGATTTAATATTCCCCCTTCTAGCAAAAGTTACTATCGTGTCGACGTTATATGAACATTTTCCTTTGTAAATTTAACAAAGCAATTCCCGGTGGTCACTTCAACAACTTAACCATAAAATTTGGCCGCTGCGTTTGCGAAATCCACAAAATCCACAAAAAAGCTGTAAAACCCAGTGGACTTAAAATTTCATCACGTCTGGACTTTAAACCAGCCAGGCGTTATCAGATTCTCGTACATTTACAGTCTGAATGCAACAGAAATATTGCAGTACTACAGGGATACAAGGTATTACATTGTTAAAATTGCACCACCAGTACAAATAGTGAGAGTGACTTTGTGGTCATCCTGTAGGTACTTGACCTTTTATTGTCCTGGCGTCTACTGAATGGGATTAAAAATACCTCAGACAGACGAAAAAAACTGTTATCGCTCTCACAATAATAGGTACAATTTCGACTCCCCCACTAAAATAATCTAAGCAATGAATGAATTTAAACGTGGAGAGATACGTTTTTGTTATTTGTTTTTGGGGTGTTATGCCGTGTTGCGCTAACTCCTTCTTTAGCCAACGTTTCGGACAGCATTGCAGTGTCCATCATCAGGGCAGATGTGTTATTTGGCATTACAACACGGCATAACACCCCAAAAACAAATAACAAAAATACTTTTGGCCGTGAAAATCTTAAATCATATTTGTGGAGAGATACGTTTCATTTATTAGGAAAAACTCACCGAATAATAATAATAATTTAATATTATTTAAAATATGAATACCATAATTAAAAGGTTTTTATAATAATATAAAAGAGCGAATTTCTTCAGACAGTAGAAATGTTTCTTTTAATACATTTAAAATAAAAAAAGGAAAGTATGTGGATAAATAATTTTAATATATAAAAATTTAGCCTGCGTATTTTGTGCTCGCTAAGTAGTAGACCGATTTCGCCGAAAATTTCAAAGATAGTTCTTATTAGTGCCAGGAGTGTTTAGAAGAGAGTGGTTTAAATAGTAGAAGTCGGGAACGCCCGAGCAATACTTAAGGCGAATCTTAATGCCAAATCACTATTTTGATTAATCTTTATAACGAATTGGTGTGCATTATGAATACAAAAAATATGGTTTAGATAAATTGAAGGTTTTCATATCGTTTCGCTTGAGTAGAATACAAATTAAAAAATAAATTATTCAATAAAAAATATTAATGTAAACTACAAAAAAATTTTTTTTCAATAGAAATGTATGAACGCATAAAGGAAACATCTGAAAAAAATACAGTATTATAGCTAAGATTATCTGTGACAATTTCACTTGATTAACTTTTTTGCTTTCTTATAAAATTATTTACAAAATAAATAAAAACCAGTTTTGTCCTTGAAATCGAAGGTTTCTAGACTCCGGTTGTCAAGCGATTTTAATACCTATTACCTACAATATAAGATATACACATTTTTGGCTTGTAGTTTCCTCTTAACGAAATATCTTTGCACCGGAATGAGATAAGGAGTTGAATTAAAGTGGATGTAATGTAGCTTTTTAACTGTAACATTATGGTATACAGTAATGAAACGGTTGAAGAATGGAAGACGCCCAAGAAAGATAACAAAAAGCAACAACGAAGCATTCCGAGTTCCACTAGTATTCAATAAAAATTTCTACAAAACAATTTCGCGGTGATATTTAATAAAAATTCCTACCAAGTACCCTTGAGGTAATATTTAATAAAAAAATCTACAAAATACCCTTGAGGTGATATTTAATAAAAAAATCTACAAAGTACCATTGAGGTGACATTTAATAAAAAATCCTACAAAGTACCTTTGCAATAATCTTAGATGGACACATCACATCAAACAAATCACAAATAGGCTCCTCAGAACAATACACATTTTCATAAATATAAGAAACATATATAAAATAAAACAATTGAAAACAATATATTTTGCACTATGCCAATCAATAATAGAATATGGAATAATTGCTTGGGGAGGAGCAACAAACGCAGCTATCACTCAAATAGAAATCGCACAGAAAACGATATAAAAGGTAATACTCAAAAAACATAAACTAACCGACACAGACCAAATATTTAAAAGCTGTGACGTACTTGATATACGCCAATTATATGTTAAAACACTACTAAACTACATTTTCGACCAAAAAAACAAACCCCAACAAACACAAAATATCACTAATAGACCGGTCAGACAAGCGTACAAAGAAAAAATAAAAAACTCCGACGGTAAACACTACCTTTGGACAAAGACACCATAAATACCACGCTATTAAAGCATTCAACAGTCTTCCACTTGAAACAAAAATTGAGGAAAATAAAAATAAATTCAAACACAAAATAAAAAAAAATGGATTAAAGAACAAAAAGACAATATTACCAAAATTCTATAACATAAAAGAATAAAACATATACACGCAACACAAAAAAATATATAAAACACGCAACACGCATAAACACATAAATCATTATAAATGCCGATTTACATTCTCTTTTAATATTTTTCTTTTAGTGTGATAATTATATTTTAATTTTTAATCTTTATTTTTAGTTTAAATTTATCTTTATTTTAATGTTGTTTTTCTTTTTTTTTTAAATGCATAAATGCTTATATTATAAAATGGGGGCCTCAGCACGGGTAAACAACCCAGTGAGGCCAACATTACTGAATTAAAATATGAAATATTGTAAAATAATGTAATAATAATCAACAATAAAAAAAATTTTAAAAATGAAATTTAATAAAAATTCCTACAAAGTCACTTTGCGGTGATATTTAATAAAAATTCCTACCAAGTACCCTTGAGGTGATATTTAATAAAAAAATTTCCAAGTACCCCTGAGGTGACATTTAATAAAAATTCCTATAAAGTACCGTTGAGGTGATATTTAACAAAAATGACGCCAAGCAAATTAATCAAGTAATACCATACAGTTTTTCCGGTGACCGGATAAATCATCACATCTTTAAAAAGCTATATAAAGTCATGGAAAGTGATGAAACAAAAACTTTATTGACTGGGATAAGTAGGTTAGGTTAGGTTAAAAGCTTTTTTTTTCATCGTTTCTAATGACTTTATATCTCTTTTTAAAAGCGTGTTGAATTATCACTGTGTTGAGGTATCATGGAACCAGTTTTTCCACAAAAACATAAAATTAAAATTATAATATAATCATTAAAAATGTTATTTCATTTGCCAAGTTTTTGGGTTCTTTGATTGGAAGTAAGATCTGGATTGTGGGTGGCCTGCGTGAAATGTGTGTGTTTAAAGAATTCAACCAATAACTTAATTAAAAGATGAATTGAAAATAAATGTTATTTAGTACATTGTCATAGATCAAAAAAAATTCAAAGCGTTACAATGTTTGTGAAAAAGTTCGTTTAAAATGCATTCTAAAACGAAATTTATAATAATTGATGTAATCTTAACCCTTAACTGGGCAAGGACAGAGATAAGTTTTTAGATTCTCACGGCCAAAAGCATTTTTGTTGTTTGTTTTTGGGGTGTTATGCCGTGTTGCGCTAACTCCTTCTTTAGCCGACGTTTCGGACAGCGTTGCAGTGATCAAGAGCAAGATCCGGATCTGCCCTGATGATGGACACTGCAACGCTGTCCGAAACGTCGGCTAAAGAAGGAGTTAGCGCAACACGGCATAACACCCCAAAAACAAACAACAAAAAAGGACAGAGATATTCAAAAACAATATTTGTTATGATAGGTTTTTTCCATTTGGCATTTTATTTGAAATTTATTTTAGAAAATATAATTGTAAGTAGCTTTTTCAGATTGTTTATTTACATTGCCAAATATTGTTACCCGATAAATAAATGTGTGAGAGAATATCAATTTGACCTAAGTTTAAATTATGTTATATAATAATGATTGAATTAGGACGGGTTGTTTCGGAGAATTTGAACAATTCATCAAATTTCAACGCTCATTTTCCAGTTATGCGAAAGATTTTTTCAAGTTTGGTTTTTTTTCAGTTCTGTCAAGCAAATAGCCTATAATGATATATTAACAGAACTTGAATAGGACTTTCATAGAACCCGGAAATGAACGTTGAAATTTGATGAATTGTTCAAATTCTCCGAAACAACCCGTCCTTAGAGTCAAGTTTGAAGGTAATTAAAACCATTTGTAACTATCCGATAGATGGCAATTATTAACAGTAGTTTAACACGATGGTAGAATAACATAAACAAATATAAAGAAAATAAGAAGGAAGGATTGACGAGCGCTTTTAGTAAATGTATAAAAGATAGCAAATGAAGTAAGGGTTTTAAAGGACACAGCTTATTCACCCTTAGTGGAAGGCATTTGAAAAGATAAAAAAAATATAACGTACTTAGGTAATTTTGCTATAGTCAGTCAAGTGAGGGTGACTTGGGCCCAGGGGAATAATTCCATTTAAATGGTCTGACTGCAGTATAAATTTTCTTAAAATCTTTTTGTTGCTTTTGCAAACTTTGACAATTTTCCTCACTTTTGACGAAAAGTGAATTATCGCAGCGAACAAAACGCTTTTGTTAGCAAATAATATATAATGTATGCTTATAAAAGACTAGCTGACGTGTACCCGGCGTGTCTAGGGGTTATGAACAGTTTGCAGTAAAATTTTGAGGTTGTGAATTCAAGTGTATCTGCAAACTGGGTTTATTTTTAAGGTGGAAATAATATTACTATAAATAATTAAAAAAGGTGATTTTTCATGTTTTTTGTCGGGCGTCCCCGACTTATACCATTCACGACAGTATACCACAATGTTACTATTAAAAAATTACTTTATATCTACTTTTATTCTACTCCGTATCTCATTTCAGTGTTCAATCTTCAATCAATCTTCCTCGGGTGTACCCAACTTTTTTTACCATTCAAACCACTCTAAACACTCCCGACACCAATAAGAACAAGGTTTAAATTTTTCAGCGAAACAACCCCTTAGTTTTTGAGTCTACAGGGGACAAACAAATTTACATTCATTTTTGTATAATAGAACAAGGTATAAAAATTCAATACTTTTCCGAAATGTACTTGCAGCTAAAAAATACCTACCGTTATATATTTTTTCATTAACAATCATTTAATATCGCTTCTCATTACTTCGTGGCCAGTTAATCGTTAACTCATCGCCACTAGATTATAATGATCCATTGAGCTAACGCGAAATAATAACGCAATAACTAATGACGATAATGTCTCGAACGCGTTGAACTCGTTAAAATAACGTTATATCCACATTAAATCCTTATTAATAACGCTTGAATAAGTACATAAATGCCATCGTAGGAGCGTTACACTTTGGGCGGGAAAGAAATCGAGCAATAAAAATTGAAAAGTGATTTTTAAAAAATTGGAGGGATTGTCATTTTTAATGGCTTCATGTCAAACCATAAATTTTGAAGACGTAAACGGTATTTTATTACCTTTATCTGACGTTTGTACAAAATTAAATCCTTTTTAAATTGATAGATTCAATTTACGAACACGACGATTCAGATGTTTTTCATGTACAGGGCGTTTCTTTTCCTAAATAAATGGACACGAAATGATTGAATATAAAACGTATTTTTGGTCTTCATTTCGATCTTTTTTCAAATTTTTTGATCAAAATTGATGTATATTTTGAATGAAAACATAATAAAAATAATTTTTCTCAAATATTCACTCAAAAAGATAAAGTTTTCTATCATTACAAAATGTGTTTATTTCAAACATGACTGACAGGAAATTTGAATAAAGAATGTAAAACAAGACGTGAAATGCAGATAAACAGGTTTAACGTTGATACATTTACAAAAGCTCTGATAATGAGAATGGCAAAAATATTGGCCGTAATTTGAACCACTGGACTCAGAAAAAGCCCCCGGCACTTTAGGATATTCGAATATCGTTACACCACCACTGAAATGACTTCAATTCGAGACTTCCCATTACGGATTACAGTATAAAAAATGTTTTTATTAGGATAGTGTTTTGTATAATCTCGTACCAGTTGCTAGGTAGCGTCAAATTGATGAGGCACAAAATAAAAATTAAAAATAAAGCTTCATTTATTTGTTCGACATAAAACCGTCGTGTAACGATGACGGATTGCTTTTGGAGATAGCTAGACCAAATTTGTACAATTGAAAACGATGAATATTAATTGAAGTTTGATGGACATGAGACGCCATTAGCGACAATAGGTGCTTCCTGACAAAGACCTGAATTATTATTGTTCACTTGGCACCATTTTACAGCCGAATGATCACCGCCTGTTTCGAGTCTAAAGTCGTGAGATGATCAGATGATAGGCAGCATCTGTTAATCGATTAGGCTTTTGATGCATTGAAAGCTTTCTTTGCACCACGCTTCGTGTTTGGTAACTTGTTACAAGTCAAACTGTCATTATTTTCAAGGATAATTACGGTATATGCTAAAACATTGTAAAATTTGTGTAGTTCATTCCGTGATACTGTGATAGAGTATTCTTCACAATACTAAGCCACCATACAAAGAACAAATGGTTGGGCAAATAGTAAATAAATTTCGAGACATCATGTTTTTATCGTACTAATTAAAACCAGTATCAGTTACAAGAGCAACACCAGTAGTCACCATTTAATGGAGAGTTTTGAATAAGATATGTCCTGGAATTGGAAGGTTGTTATATGGGAGTAACCAAGATTTACGTCCCATGACCAATGAACCTGACATAGCCAGCGTTGTGAAAGCCAATCGACTAGCAAGGAATGGACATGTATCCCGAACGAGTGGCGAAAAAGCCATGTAACTAAGCCATTATTTGGTACCAGGCTTTTAGGCAGACCAATTCAATGCTTTTTTTGCACATTTACACTTTGTCAACATCTTGTAAATTCGTCGGGGATGCCAGTCTCCCTCATCAAAAACCTTAAAACCTTAAACGTTTACTTGTGTCAGTCGTTTGTGACAATGCGTGTGCGTAGATCAATGCTAGGCACAAATTAGTCAACTTAGAATGACAGCTGTAATAACTGCTTGGTTATGGCATTTTAGTGTTGATGTTACGAGAATTCAGTAATGATTGGTGACGACGCGGATCTTATAATTAGTAGTAGCGACGTGTAAAAACTGTGAGTGACAAGTTGTTTGCGACGTAAGTACGCAACATTAGTATCAGATATTAGTATCGACACTTGTGGACGAAGGGCCTTACTAGTAGCAATTTATTAACCGAATGGAATAAAATGATCGAAGCGGATAAAGTACCACAATATCAATGTAGCAATAATTTATAGTCTGATTTGCTGAAAAGTGCTGTAAATGCTAATATGGTCCTTACACCCGGTAGTAAAGCTGATGTGAAAAACAACATCAATAGATTTATGAGTAAGAGATTACGTAGGTATGTTTATCTGGATTGAGGATTTAGAAAATCAATTTTACAACTCTAATGTTGCAAAAAAAATAAGCGTATTTTTAAAGCAAGTTAAGTAAATTAATATATTCAGTAATAAAAAAATCAAATCCAGATTTTAATGGTACTTAACCGAAAGTTACTTATAACTTATCAGTTTTGATCGGACAATATTTTCATACTTTTGTCCTTTGAATTCGTTATGAATTGTTATCGTTTATCGTACTAAAGTTTGTGGAAAACAGGTAGATAAAAACATTCTCAAAGGTTCGATAAATTAACAAAGGAAAACTGTACGCATAATTTTCGAAGGTAAATTACATTTTTTCAGTGAGATGATAAGAAAAGTAAGACGGAATTCGACTAAAATAAAAGTTTTCTTAGGCAGAAGAACGGAAAATTCATATCGGAAATAATAAAAAAAAAATCAGTCTTCGTAACTGTCATTTTCAGAAAAACTTTTAGAAGAATAATATTTTTTAAAAGTTAAAAGATAAAATATTATCAAGTATTCGCGATATTCAATTTAACTTTTACCCTCAAATGCTGGGTAAACTATTCAAGTTATCTCTTAAACCCAAAGTTTGAAAGGGGAGATTCACTATTATTTTAATCTAGCCAGTTTCAAAAGATATTACCTATCAACATTGCCCCCATATCCCCTTCAACATTGCTTCAACAAGATTTCGAAAGTCAACCGGCAAAATAGCTCTTAACGATTAGTTCAATTTCCTAGGGGAAAAGTGCGAAAAAGTAGGGAACTAGAACTAATCTAGAGAAGTTGTGGAAGTGTTAACTGAAATGGAACAAACGAGTGATAGTTGAGAGAGGATCGTATTAGATATCACAGAATTTTAAGCAGGTTGATACAAATGGTACAAGAAACATTAGTTTTTAAGAACGTAAAAATATATTGTTAAAATAATGAGTGTGTTATAATTATTAACCCTTCAAGCATCAAAAGGTTATTAATAGCCACAGACATCATATTCCATTAGAGGCTCCGAATGACGGATCTGACCGGGGCGTCCACACGTTATAAGAGTATTTTTTATATTTTTCTAGAATGCGCAGATACGTGGTTTGTTCGTCGTTGGAAAGACAAATAATTATTCTTTTCAGTTTGTTTCAAATATTTATATTTGATTCCATGGAAAAAATTCTAAATATTGTCAAAGTGCATTATTGTAAATTGGCGTGATTTTTTCAATGACAATGAAAGTCAAAATTATTTATAATTTTTTTATTGAATAAATGGCATAAAAAGTGATGTGACATTTTTCTCACAATTTTCCAAGGTTTTTAGAACTTAACATAAGTTATATAAATATTCAACGAACCTTAACTATTCCCTACGCAAAAAGAAAGTGTTTTCTAAATATGGAAGTCTTTCAAAATTATGGATGTTTCGAGGTAAAATATTCTGGTTAAGTTTTTTTGTTAACAAGTTTGTTATTCATAAATTATATATAATTTATAACTATCACATGAAAATATAAATGTTTGTTACAAATACAAACATCTAAAAGATAATTTAATCTACTTTCTAAAATGGTGATTCCATGAGAAATTTCACAGTCGTTGGAACTTATAAAATATTCGAAAGCCTGAAGGGTTAGGAAAGTACCTTTACCTCATTTCCTTGAATAATAAATTAATATTAAGATTTCAGACACTTAATGTGAACGTTGCAATTAGCATATTGAGCACATTAAAGCAGCTAGTATGGGATAAAGTTTTACGAATATTTAATGCTAAGTTTAACTAAATTTAATTTGCATGAACAAAGCAAAAAGTGTTTTACTAAACATAGAAAAATATATGCTATGAAAATTGTATAATTTTATTGCCAAATTAATTTATGTAAATTCACACAGTTATATCGGTGGAAATTAAATAAATATAAATCTATTAAAAAAAAATCTCTAAAATGTTTGCTTATTTGTCTAATATTTAATAATTTAATATAAATTATAATAAACGATATTCGTGGGACGTTAAACGAAACCCAAAGAATTGGTCTAAAGAAATTATAAGTTTATTGCTGTCTGCATTTATAAACTACTGCAAATTCAATTGAAATAAATAAAAAACTTTTGTGTTAAAAAATAATGGTTCACACCGACTCAAATCGCAAAAGGAAGGTATAAATAGATTATTTCTAAAGCTGTAAGTCGTAAAATGAACTAAAGCTTTTGAAATGGATAAAAACCAGATCAAAAACCGAAAAGGTTCGTTTTATGCGTTCTGTAACAAACGCGATTTCAATCGGGGAACATTGTTTTCTTTGTGTGCGGAAATTTACGATTAGTAAATTTCAAATATATTTATAACGAATTAAAAATAATTCGTTCAAACTAAATGAGACGTGAAAGAGGTTGAGGTGTGGATAACGATTATAAATCAACAGTGTATTGTTAAATGATGTGTTAAAGTTTCTTTCAATTTCGCGATTACCTTGAAGTACCTGTATTATTAATGTTTCTGAAAATAAAAAAAAACTCTTAAATTGTGTAATGAAGTGATAACTTCTATTTTATACGAGTGTTTCATTTTATCAGATCAAGTAGTAGATATCCGTTGTTTGTAAAAATGAAGAGCTCCTTATAAGAATGTTATTATTAAGTTCTGCTGGTTTGTGGAATGGTTTTCGGTGATCGAAGTAATTTTAAAATAGCAACCAGGTGACGGGTAGTCGACTAGTTTATCGAATTAACCAATTTTTCAACTACAATATTATTCGTCATGCGTAGATATTTATTAGTTTTAAGTAAAAAAAACGATTTATAGATGGTCAAACTAGCAAAAGTTGCAAACAAAAAGAGTTTGATTAAAAACAATTTTTATCGAAGAATAACATTACGCACATTCTGTCTAATGTTGATAAACTGCTTAATTGCAGTTTATCCACAGAAATATGAATATATAGACTAGAAATTAAAGATGAGGGGTAAAATCAACTGTTGAAGAACGAAGGGGGTAAAGCTGACTGTGATTCGTCAATAAATCAATCTGAAAGTATATAGGCATCTCGCATTATAATATCACCATTTAGTTCTTAAAAGTAAAATCTGCTTTTGAATGAATAGACATTTTTACATGGGAGCGCAAATTACTCGCCACGTTATGAACAAATTTGCGAAGTCCAAATTCGGCAAAATAAATTTCTTCTATTTTCAGAGTCGAATATTTCGTTTAAGTATTTAGTTAAGACACTTTTATAAATATTCATAATTTACTTCCCAGCAACCAACCAGCTTTGTGTTTCGCGTCCAGACGTATCTCGATGTGATAGCATATGTTTCTACAACTGATCCATATTATACGATGTGAATATGCTTAAAATAAAGTAAAATAATGCTTATATATGGAATGTAATACGACAATTGGGTTTATTCTCTTTTTCACATCTATTTTTACAAGTTTTCATACCACAAGCCACCATTGTGCCGTGTTATTTCGTAAAATGAACCGATGATGCCTCGACCATAGTTCGCACAAGAATGATGACGTCACGTTTTCTAAATTCACTTGAGGCCATACGCGAGCACAGCCGGCTCCAATGGAACCGGTATGGGGAGTGGGGAATAATACGCTTTTAATCACTTAGGGCAGGTCTACTAATATTCATATGTCTATTAGTTTATCAGAATAGTAATCTATTTAAATATAAATGTAACTGTCCATTTCTTTAAAATCTTTAATTTTGAAACAACGTTGCATTCGAATACGCGTGTCTTTTTAAGTACCTATGTAAAAAGTGTTTTTTTTAAGAGTGACATCTTTTGCATTCTATCTGCACAGACAGTCTAAGCCACAACTACGCGTGGCGGGGTATAGCTAGTAATTTAATAATTACATCAAATTAGACTTTTAAATAACAATGAATAAATGCGAAGAAATCATTAAAAATATACTGATTCAATAATCACTGTTAGTCGCAGAAAAGTATTTTTGGACATCATTTTATTTATTTATTTAAAAGTACCTTTAAATAGAGAATAAATTTATTTTTTTTCAAAAAAATGATAACAAACAATAAAATTATAAAGTACCATAGTACAATTATACCAAGGTTATAAGGAAATAATATGTTAAATACTTTATTGTAAGTTCTTTTGATGCTGTTCAAAATATCTGCTACTTCGGAATATTGGTTACCTAAGCAGTGAATGCATGGGATAAGGGAATTATTAATCGAATTAGTATTGATATTATTGTTGCTGTGAAATATAGTTTTAGTTCATGTGATTCTATTAGGAACATGAAATGAAGTCAATTACAAAAATGCAGGGCTGTCAATAAGGGAATTAATAATTTTAAAAATAAAAGAAAAAACTCTGATACCAATGTTCTGTAGGGCAGCTTAATTTATTTTAGATTTTTTATTAGACAGTTCTAGTTTATATTTTTAATAGGAGTATTAAATTTATAATACAAATGTCTTAATAATTATGAGACTGACTGGTTTCAATAGCGCCATTAATGGATCTTTGGCTTACCAACGTAAAGCCTCAAAACAAGATAAATACTTGTCTCTGGCTGGATTGTTTATGTCCCGCAAACTGTGGTGATACTGTCGATAAATTTCAGTATTATTTAATAGATGAAAATGGAAATTGGGGGAGATTTATACAGCAGAGTTTTAAGTCGGAGGCGTCAGTAATTTTTGATTTTTTTTTATGTGTCTACAAGAATATCAGTTTTTAGGCATTGTTTGTGTGGCAGAAATGTAATGGAGTATTAAAAGGAGACATTATTGCTTTTGGAAAAAAACAATTCATAAAAAGTTTTATGTCACTTGTGAGTAAGTATTTTTTAAAACAAAGTAAAAGATATTTATAGAAAACTTTTATCTATAAATAACGTAAATAAACAATTGAAAATATTATCGAAACTTACAAGTTACAAGATAATGCGAAATAATAATATAATTGAAAAGATATGCATTATAATTATAAATTGTATATAAATAATAATGATAAATTATGATCGGTAATACATCATATTATAAAAAAACGTAGTGAAAATGTGAAAACAAATTATTATAAGCAATAATAAGTCGCCTGAAATATCCATACAAATTGAAAATATATAATAAAATATATATAGATATCTCCGGAGTAAAAATAAATGCCGCCGACGAGAATTGAACCCGCACCTTCTGATGTCCGGTCAGGTGCTCTGGACCTCTGAGCTACGTCGGATTATTTCCAACATAATTTACAAATAATTCTTATAAACATTAGTTTATCATTAGAAAAAATAAAAATGTGATAATACATAATACAGGGTGTCTGGGGGTAAAGTGCACTAACTTCCGGAAGTGATTCAGTTTCTTTGAGACCAAATACTTTACGCTAAGGCCTAGAATGAATGTACTAATGTAACATGCACACATTTTATTTATCTATTTTCTGTACTTCATGGATTTTTTAGGCAAATTTGTTATAACCACAGACATAGGAATTAATAGACGAGAAGATAATGGCGAGGGGTAAAATCAACTGTTGAAGAACGAAGGGGGTTAATCTGACTGTGATTCGTCAATAAATCAATCTGACAGTAAATAGGCATCTCGCATTATAATATCACCATTTAGTTCTTAAAAGTAAAATCTGCTTTTGAATGAATAGACATTTTTACATGGGAGCGCAAATTACTCGCCACGTTATGAACAAATTTGCGAAGTCCAGATTCGGCAAAGTAAATTTCTTCTGTTTGCAGAGTCGTAGTTAGTTTCAGAGTATTTAGTTAAGACACTTTTACAAATGTTTCATAATTTACTTACCCCAGTAAACAACGATGAGCACACTTGAGAATCGCTACATTGTGATGTGATAGTATATGTTTCTAAAACTGATCCATATAACGGTGTGAATAAGCTTAAAATAAAGTAAAATAATGCTTAGTTATGGAATGTAATACGACAATTGGGTTTATTCTCTTTTTCACATCTATTTTTACAAGTTTTCATATCACAAGTCAACATTTTGCCGTGTTATTTCGTAAAATGAACCGATGATGCCTCGACCATAGTTCGCACAAGAATGATGACGTCACGTTTTCAAATTTCACTTGAGCCATACGCGAGCCCAGCCGGCTCCAATGGAACCGGTATGGGGAGTGGGGATAATACGCTTTTAATCACTTAGGGCAGGTCTACTAATATTCATATGTCTATGGTTATAACATATATGCTTTGTGTTAGTAAAAAAGCTTCAGTCACAGGCAAAAGCTGCATTTAAGAAACAATGAAGACAATGTACACAGGGCCAGAGAAAGCAACACTAAAGGCCTTACTAAGATCGTCTTTGCTTTATTTTCAAGTAACAAATGGCAGACTATAAACATACAAGAAGCACAAGGAGAAGAAGCAACCCATACCTGACTACATATTATATTACTACTGGTGAATGCTTGGTCGGTCTTAGCAGTCCAATTTATATTTGTCATCACGTAAGTCTTGATATATTTATTACATCGTAATATTTACACGGTCGTTCTCGGAGGTTATGATCAAATGTTGAACGTTGTGATTCTGCGTATCTTTACAAAAAATAAGATTATTAAGACGACACAATAAAAATAATGTCGAAATCTTAACGACGTAAGTGAAGAAGACGTGTATAAAAACATGCGACGCATAGCCACAGCGTATTGAACGGTCTTATGGTCGAATTTGCTCTGGAAGGCCTTGAAAATTTTCGCGGGGTTTATCTAAATTAATTCTGTTAAATGTTGTATTCAAATCTCCGGTGTTTCTAATTGATTCCTCCGGGAAGTAACTAATTCATATGTAAGATATTTTAATGGTAAGGTACTGTTTTTATTAATCTTTAATATAAATAGCTTACATTCGTGAAAAAAACGATATAATGGTTACGGATTCGTTTGAATTAATTAAAATACGTGCCTCGAGCAAAACCCTGTTACTAGAGTCTTCTTTCGCCTTTCACAGTACGAAAAATACTAGAATAATATGAAAGATACTAGATGAAGACAATATTTATTATTTAATAGTAAAATACAAAGCGTTATGGACGTTACATGGTAATATTTTGTTCGAAGACGGTTTATTGGTTTATTGGCATGAGCTATTGAGTATTGCTGATAATAATTGTTAGTGACGCAGGCGCATGAGGGTCGTCACGCGCAATGAATATTTCCGACGCGGAAATACGTCGATCATTGCAGCTAGTACCTACGACCTTCCACCATAATTCAATATTTTAGTAATTCATGAATAATTTTTATAAAACGTCAAAGTTCTGATAAGAAGAAAAAAACTTATTTTTCTGGAATAGAGCACCTGTGTTACTTCGCAGTATTCTATAGAAAACTTCTCTGTATGGAGATATAAAATATGATTTCTTTTGTTATCGGTTCCTTGAAACCTCATAAAAGTCGCAAGGCGATTCCCAAAATAATATTCACTTCCTTTGAAATACTCATACCTAGCAAAAATTCCCACGCTTCACCGAATGGTCTATTATGCAGGGACAGTTACTCTAAAATTAATTCCGTAGGGTAGACATTAGTCAACAAAACGGTATTGGAATCAACATATTCCTTATGACCGAAGTTTTATGGTTGATCCAGGAATAGGAAAATATTTTTCTGTTATCTTTGAGGGTGAGAGTAAGTTTTATTATGTTTAATATAGCTCCTACCTACAGTACCTATCTGGTACACTAATCTATTCTGACACACACGATCTACGTATTTTTGCAAAAATATTGATAAATCCAAGTTTTTGAGATATATAATTTTTTGTCATTGCTTTGAGTAATATAAATTTTTGTCATTGCTTTGAGTAGTATAAGTTTTTGTCATTGCTTTGAGTAATATAAGTTTTTGTCATTGCTTTGAGTAATATAAGTTTTTGTCATTGCTTTGAGTAATATAAGTTTTTGTCATTGCTTTGAGTAATATAAGTTTTTGTCATTGCTTTGAGTAATATAAGTTTTTTTCATTGCTTTGAGTAATATGAGTTTTTTTCATTGCTTTGAGTAATATAAGTTTTTGTCATTACTTCATTGACGTCTCGATAGCTTTTTACGGTCATATTTATTTCTTGGTACCAAATATAAAGTAGTAACTAGTAACTAATCTTGATTACTAAATTTATTCGCAAGAAGCACGCTATGAAAAGAATTTTAACGTGGAATAAATTTTTAATGATAATCTTGATATGAAACTTTTTTAAATGTACTCATATATGTAAGGGTGGAGTGAAAGATCGTTAATCTAAATGTAGGTAAATATAACATATATTTTTTTATGCGATTACCCCACAATAGACCCAACTGCCCACAACCATCTGGAGCGATTAAGAGTATGAAATCCCGAATTGGGGTATCTTGCAAAGCTGGAGATAGTGGAGAAGGGAAGGAGATAGGAAAGAGGAAGGTGGGGATGTACTTGGCTCTTCAGATCTGGTCACCAAACACGGTTAAAGCCATTTCAAGCAACGTTTCAATTTGAATCTTGGTTTTACACCAGGGTGATACTGAGAGTATCTTCTACTCCGGAACATTATACAATATAATATACATACTATTTATTACTTTAAAAATGAATGTATTGTGAAATAAAACAAATCAATCACATAAAATTTACTTGCGCACGGAGGGATTTAAACCCACGAACTCCAGATTGCTAGTCGAGAGCCTTAACCCTCAACTATGCAGGCCATGATATATTTTTTGTTTAATGTTATGGTTTTATTACTACCAAAGCGAACACAATTCAAAACATTGAAATATTGGTTATTTCAATGTTTTGAATTGTGTTCGCTTTAGATTTAGATTTTTTCCTTACACTTTGACCTAATCTCCGTTATATCTTTGTCATGGTTTAAAAGTGTAACTTAGCCATTCTACCAGATTTGGCGGTTTTCCAAAGTTGATGATTTATTTATTAGTAACATACGATTACTTATGCATATAAAATATATTGGATATGTAATAATAAAACGAAAGAGGTACAGAATACTTTGAAAAATTTACACCTCCGAATTACCCATAATTACGTAGACGACTTACACAGTATACACCCCAGATTGTATTTTATTAATACCTGCTCTTGCGATGTTCACTCCCGAAGCTTGTGGGTGTTTCCTGGCCACTTCAACGACCCATATCCCCACCGCAGTGTGCAGTCCGTGCGATAGTATCTGCGCCAGTATAGCGCACACCAGCACCGCATACCCCCACCCGCCCTCGGGGTAGTAGTGCACCTTGATTGTCGTGGAACAGTAGCCAGAGTGCGAGGAGGCGGCGCGAGATGGAGCCTGTGTCGTGATACCCAAATGTTAGGTTTGAAAATGGAACGGAACTTTATATTGAACAAACAGGTATTGTGAAGTTTAAAAATGGTAAGGATCTTTATATTGAACATAGAGGTATTGTTAGGTTTGGAAATGGTACGGAACTTTATATTGAACATACAGGTATTTTCAGGTTTAAAAATGGTAAGGATCTTTATATTGAACATAGAGGCATTGTTAGGTTTAGAAATGGTAAGAAACTTTATATTGAACATACAGGTATTGTCAGGTTTAAAAATGGAACTTTATATTGAATATACAGGTATTGTCAGGTTTAAAAATGGTAAGGTTCTTTATATTGAACATAGATGTATTGTTGGGTTTGGAAATGGTAAGGAACTTTATATTGAATATACAGGTATTATTAGCTTTGAAATTGGCACGAAATGTAAAGATATTGAACATAGATTTATTGTTAGGTTTGAAAGTGGAACAGAACTTTATATTGCACCCAGTGGTATTTATTAGATTTGAAAATGGAATGAACTTTATGCCGAACTTATTTTCAGGTTTGAAATTGGAATTGATAATTTATTTAACGGGAAGGCAGGTATTTGAAGAATAACGATCAAGTTATATTATGTTCTAAGGAAAGAGAATGCCAATTTGGTGATTCCACGACTAAAAGCGAGGCTAGCAGTTCAGGAGGACTGACACAGGAAGGTTTAAGTAAGCTGAAAGCTGAAGGACCGAAATTCTCTAGGGAATGGTTGGTGATACGAATTTCCAATTTGCTAGTGAGGCTTGATAAGATTTTTTTTACGTTAACCCCCCATAGAAGGACCCTAGGAAAATAATTTACAACAGGGCGTACGTCATCTTTGGGAATGTTGTGTGGAGGGTATTTTTAAGGATAGGAAGGAGAGAAAATTCTCGGAAAGAAATAGGTGTGAGGGGTGGGTACGAATATGAGGTTCAGTGAGTCCAGGAGTGATGAATGTATAAATCCATCCCTTCTGCTGCGGTGCTAGGAAATGGGTCGAGAGAGTCCAGCTGAAGAGGTCGAAGGGTCTCCCCAAACTGGCCTCTCCGATCTGGCCCGCCACGCAGCTGGTGGGCAGGCGCATCCGCCGATAAGACCTGGACATACCTCACCAAACGTAGTGAATCCTTTTTAGTAATCTATAGCAGAGGTGTTGGATATCCAATAAATGTAAGGTCAATATAAGTAGGAGACGTTTCTGAAAGACAACATTAGATGAAAAGTAGAAATTATGGGCAATAATGAATGAATAAAGAAACTTATATATGTAATGGGATAGAGAATTGATGGCTTTCCACGTTATGTAATTAGAAAGATAACAAAATAATTTATTCAAGATCCGTTATAAAATGAAATTCTCCGAGAACGTTTACCTATACAAATGCTTCGTATGTATAACTTCAAACACTTAATAATTTCTCCTCGAATAGTCAGTAGAGTAATTAGTCCATAATGGAAGCTGGACATTAATAAATTATTTAAACCCGTGTTTGCGGCTGCCGAACATAATTGACTTCTGGACTGTGTAAATTACTGCCTTCACTAACAAATCGACTGTTGGAAAATAATTCTCTGATGTTGCCAGGCAAAGGAGGAACAATTCCAATAGCAACAACAAACAAATTAAAATGTATAAAATATCATACAATATTATTAAAACACTCGTATGTTATGCCTTCAAAATAGAAACGGATGTTTCAGTAACATTTTAAAAATAATTTAAAATTTTTCGGTTTCTAAAAAGAAACGGTTACCCGAAACTGTTGAAACTGCTTCGGAACTGTTTCACGTTATTTTATCCGCCTCTATTCCACAATAGTTTTATTTCAACCCACATGTATACAATGCCTTTATCATAAAGTTGTATTAATTTGTTCTGCCAAGTGTGCCTGTGGAGGAGTTTATAACGTCTGGAAGAGTCTTTTTATGAGCTGGTCATTAATTTGCAATCGTAAAGTTGCCAAAGTTCGTCTTGTATCGCTAACGCCATCTGCTGGATTCTGAAGCTGGAAATCTGATTAAGGCGATGCACTACGTCATGCAATATTTCAAATTGAGTCGCTATCAATAACAACCCTTACGTAGATGGCGATAAGGTTTAAATTACCGCTTAACACCATCCACCTGTTTTGATTTATGCAAGAAAAAAACATGGCCAAAAAGTGTCTTTTATTTTATTTTGTGGATGTTCAGGCATAAATATTTCAATTTTTTTCGATGATTTTATAAAAAACTTAATTTGCCACATTATACAATTAAATCATAACCGAAAATGGGTTCGTCAATAGGAGATTTTGAACTTTAAAGCAGTTTTCATAGGCCTTATAAATTATTTTTTTCTGGGCTTATAAAAAGATTTATCTAAAAAACACTCGATTATTTCAAAGGCCAAGATGTATTTTACTCGCAGTATTTAATTAAAGCATCTGAAATATTTCTAGGCGACCAAATTTTCAAACCAAAAACACATGATTTTGAATTACTACGTATGGCACCGCCTTAAGCTCGGTACACCTGCGCAAAGCTATCCAGATACATTTGGTTATAAAGAACATCGTAAAATCAACCGTTATTTGAACAAGGGTAACATAATCTAACACAAATTAATCAAATTTACTTAAATTGAAAATGCTATCAAATATTAATATTATTAATTAATCTGGTCGGTAATTTATGGCCAGTGAAAAGATTCAATAATTTTACCTACCGGAATGCATAGTCTTTATGTCACAGAAATAATTTTGATGTCTTTCAATTTGAAAGGCCGGTATGTGCACCGCCGTCCCGGTAACCATTCATTGGATAAAAAACACCTCTGTCATAGGTCGCCCTGAGTGGTTCACTACGTTTGGTGACGTAGCAGGGGTGCGCGGGTTCATGGGGTGAGGTTTGTTCTGGTCTTGATGGATGCGTCCATCCATCAACCGAGTGGCGGGCCAGATCGAGTGAGACTAGTTGAGGGAAACCTTTTGAACTGTCCAGCCAGACTCTCTCGACCCATTGCCCTGACTGCCAGATTTCTACCTACCCCATACTTTTTTCCTTCCCAGAACTTTGTGGAGAATTTTTTTTAAATCATTCTTTCTTCCACAGAGAAACACAATGGGATGTCGATTTTGTACCTTGCAGAAAAAACGGCGCCACGGGACAATTTTCCAGAATTTTAGTTTTTTGATTATATACTCAACATGAAAACACCGCGTCGGAAAAGAAAATATTTTTTTCCACGTAAAAGAGCAGTATTTTTAAATCCTTTTCGCTAATATAAAAGATTGGGAGAATAGATTTTACGAACATCGAATTCTTGCTGTTTGTGGTAAATAAAAACAACAACAATGAGATCTAGATCGATGTTCAGAATTGTCATACGATGTGAAAAGTCGTGTTTTTTTCTTTGTCCATGATGCCATTTTGTAAGTTTTTAAAAGTAAATTAGACCATAACTGTCTGAGTTTTGTTTGATTTAAATTGATTCAACTTTTGAAAGCGATCGTCTAAAACACTACCGTGTCAAGTGTCAATGTTTTCCAATGCCTTTTTTAGAATCTGTATAGACACGAGTAATAAAATGAGGTAGATTACCCACCTTGTTTTTTGTTGAATGCTAAGTTGATTTTAAATATCTTCTGTATTTGGGTTCGTGTGTTTGTATTCATAATGGATAATTAATATTGTAAATAGAGTGTTGATGTTGATGGATGTAAAAACAGAGTTTTTGAGTGACGTTCGTATAATATAATACGCTGTAACGTGTTTGCCGATAATTAGTTATACAAAAGCGACACTAGTATGCAAAGCACGTATTCATCAAATCTTCGAGAGAGTTCATTTTGTGAGATGAATATTTGTATTTATTGTTCGCGTTGAAAAATTATAAATATTCAAACTTTTGAAATTCATTTTGTTACCAAATTAGATCTTTAAAAAAATCAACCTGTAAAAAAGTTATGAAATGTTGACTGAGGATTAAACCTTCCTCCCCAGAGACTTAAGTCGATCGCGCTAAAATCTGCGGTAAATCGCGATTTGGTAGGACCGACATTTATTTCGTTTATTAACTGCTGTAATTGATAGATGTGATTGATAGAAAGCATTGTCATTGATATCGAGTCTATCTGCTGAGTTTCAGCTTCATCGGATATTGGGAAGTGCAACAAAAGTGAAATTCAAATAGATAAATTAAAAATTATATGTGCAACAGAATTTGTAATATTAAAAAATCTGTTTCTGAAAAAAAAGAAGAAAATACACAGATTTAGGAAAAGAGATTAAAAGAATTTGGCATTCTCAGACTAAAAAAATATTACCATTTGTTATTTCGGCTAGTGGCATTATACCTGGCTTTCTCATTTAAAATTTAGGCGTATTAGATCTGTCAATGAATTTATACGTAAAAATGCAAAAATCAGTCATTTTAAATACATACAGGATTACGAAAGAATTTAAAAATATTTATATTGAGGGATCAGTAGGATTTATAGGTCCAATTAGAAGTTCTACCGGGCCAAAA
The DNA here is from genome assembly GCF_061612785.1 of Hesperophylax consimilis. Classification (NCBI taxonomy): domain Eukaryota; kingdom Metazoa; phylum Arthropoda; class Insecta; order Trichoptera; family Limnephilidae; genus Hesperophylax; species Hesperophylax consimilis. Next base: position 7,822,228 of record NC_142846.1, read on the forward strand.
CCTCTGATATGAAAATATCTGGAGTCAGTGAATTATTTTCCCATTTGATCTCTGGTGATTTGACGTGTTGTTCTATTATTATTTTGTATTTATTACGCTTATAAATGCACTTGCATAATGTGGATTGACTAGATCTGTGGAAAAGTGTGTGGAAGGGTTTAGTTTTTCCTGTGGGGAAGATTTAACCCGGACATAAAGTCGGAAAAAAAAAAGGTGTTATTTTGCCTATACGAAAACTGTCGAACTTCATGAATTCCACTAGAAAATGTGTTAAATAAAGTATTACAAAATTTCAATCGACATTGTTTTTATGTAAAAACTTGAATAGATGCATGTTCGATCGGCTAAAATATACTAAAATTGCAAGAAATACCTTTTCTTATACACTACTAAGTAGGTACGTGTTCAATTTCATGAATTTATTTGTTAAAAGATGTGATCTAAGTACAAATTAAATAGTGAAAATTAAAGAAGGTTTTTTGTAAGAAAAATTAATCCTGTCGCAACATATGAAATAAATTTTCGGACAAATGCGAATCTTTTCTAGGAGAATTCTAAACTTAAGTAATAACCATTTGTCAAGAAAAGGAATGTTCATAAAATATTTAGTTTTTGTGTGAATTTACATAATCGTGAATTTTATATACGACAGTTACTTATAAATTCGCAAGTGTGAAGTTGAATTTTTGGTGAAATATTTACTGCAAACGTTTTTCAAGAAAGTTAACAAGATGATATCTCCTTAGAAATATTCGCGAATCGCCCCTTTTTATATTAAAAGTTCACAAGAAGTTTAACTCGGACTAAATAAAGGGGGAAATGCCTTGTTTTGCATAATAAGTGATTTTGTTTTTATGATTGTGAAAAACATGGCACTGAATAAAAATGAAAATTTAGTTTTGGTATGTACACGGTGTCCAGAAACTGGTGAATCTACATCACATGGATAACAAAAAAAAATCGATTCACCAGTTTCTCGATTGTATAACGAGTATCCGGACACCGTGTATTTAGTAAATAAATACAATGACATTGTTACCACAGCAAAAATTATGACTATTTAAGAGACGGACCAGATTTAGCTTCAACCTTATGCTTTAAACTTGTATCTTAAATGATAGCTGACAAGTTCAAATCATAACTGGTCGGTAACTAAAATAGTAATTTATACCAAAATTAGTAGAGTTAAAACTATGAATTCATGTAATTAATTTCATTAATACTGTCAGATAACTGAAATGAAATATTTTTTTTTATGTAAACATGTAATTAATTTTCGGAGAATGTTTAAAACACACACTTTAGATTTAAAATGAGAATCCCAAAAAGTGATTGCTTTCTATTAAATATTAGGGTTTTTTTGTATGATTATTTTTCAGAGAATGTTTAAACCACACACTTTAGATTTAAAACGTGAAAACCACAAAATGATTGTTTTCTATTAAATATTATGGTTTTTTTATGTATTCATACAATCATTTTTCAGAGAATGTTTAAACCATACACTACAGTTTTAGGATGAGAATAAACTGATAAATGTTTTCTTATGAAATTGAGAGCTGGTTTAGTAAATTAACAATAACAGGTACGCACTTACATGTTACATCAAAACAAATTATTTGTTCAATTTAATTAAGCCTTCATTTAAAAAGACGCCGTTAATTATCCAGCCAAGATACTTAAGAAACAAAATAACAATAAAGCCAACATCGACTTAACTAAATAAATGCCTTGTTTTTCGCTCTCGAGAAACTCGATATTATTTGTATCGAAACCATTGTCCCTATACTTTATCCGCATTGAAACAATCCAGTCTCGTCCTTTTTTCAATCCTCCACTCCCACTTAATGTTCATCTAAATCTGCTCCTTTCGGTACCTACCTATGTGGGAGTAATAGTGTAATAAAGATGCTACAGAGTTTTTTTCCACAAAATTACACAAAGAAAACTGAGAGATCCAATAACGTATTGTAACGAAACCGGGGTAGGTACTTCCTAAGTAAATTTATCTCAATATTTGAATGTGGGTATTCCATTTTTAAAGTGTACTAAACAAAAGCCGAGGCGATTATTTTGTTTGGAGAATCTCAGATTCGAAGTGAAAATCAGTTGGGAAATGGGTTTTGAATTGGTTAAGCTAAGTGAATTGTGATTCAACGGTAATTAAGGGGATATTATGAAATTTCGTTTGATATTTTTTTGTTGAAAGATTCTTGTACTATAATTACGAGAAATATGAAGAAATTAGTAGTAATATAAGTATTTCATGCCTCAACGTAACTGATTTGTTCTGTAAGATTCCATTGCAGAAATTTGTAAGCTACAATTAAAAATCATGTTAAACATTTTACTGAATACTGCAAAATTTTCAAAACAAAACGAGACAAATTGAATAAATTTTTTAATAATTTGCCGGTAAATCGTATGACATGTGATAGTTTACAGAATGTTGCCCAGAAAATGAAAAACTGTTGTTTTTTTGTACTGTAAGAATTTTTAAATATAACAAATTGTTTAGCCAACAAACAAAAAATATTTCTCTAGTTGAAACGGGTGAAAAGCTTTCGAACAAATACTAACTTCAATTAAACCAGAACGAAAAACCTCCCTAAGAATACTCCGGCATTCGAGTGCTAGTAATAATAATGAAAAAAAAAAGTTAATTCAGCGAGTAGAGCTAGTTCGCAACGATTAAAAATGAAAGAATTTTAATTTGTCGATGGTTTGAAAGGAAAAGTTAAAAATAATATGGTTAAAGTCTACTACCAAAAGATCTGAAAAAAACACCCTTTTCAAATACAAGGATATTACAATTTGTCGGAATTCTAATATCCTCCACTCCCTTTTGAAAGGCTTAAAAATATATACTATTTATAAGTTTTTTTGAATTTGATGCAACCCTGGGTGAAAAAGTAGAATCGAAGGTTTTAAGTAGGTACCTCGCTATTTACATCTTAAAACTAGTAGTATGTTTTTAGGAGTGTTTCGTTTTTGAAAAGTAGTCGCTCGATAGGTTGTAGGATAGGGAATGTGTAAATTAAGGGAATTTTCAAATTTAGAGAATCTTCATAGAGATCATTCAAATTTATAAAATCTTCAAATATAGAATCTGCAAATTTCGATAATCTTTAAATTAAGAGAATCTTCAAATTTAATGAATCCACAAATTTAGAGAATCTTTAAATTTAGAGAATCTTCATATTTAGAAAATCCACAAATTTAAAGAATCTTTGTATTTAGAGAAACCTCAAATTTAAAGAATCCACAAATATAGACAATCCTTCAAACAATTATAGAGATCCAAAAATTTAGAGAATCCATAAAATTAGAGAATTTTCAAATTCAGAGAATTAGAATCTTCAAATGTAGAGAATTTTCAAGTTTAAAGAACATTTAAAACTAAATAATTTTGTAATGAAGAGAATTTTTAAATCGAAGAAAATCTTCAAATTTATGACTAAAGGATTATGAACTCGGAACTGCTGGACATACAGCTTAAGTTCTACCGTCAATAATGGAACAAAATTCAATACTCAATGGCCTTTTTTCTCTATAAGGAAGGCATCTAAAATAATAGTTACTTGTTTCACTCGATTTTATTTGACAATTCACGTTGTTAAACAACCGTTACATCTTTTTTCTTTATGTCTCTCTTGGCAAAATAATTTAAAACTTAGAAAAACTAGTAAAAGCCCAGATAATCATATAAATAACTAGATCAAATTTTATTGCTTATCCTTGTTAACCTCCCACAATATCTTTCATGATAAAAACAACCATTTACCCCATAAAAACAAAGTCAACGTAATATTTTGTTATTACTTCCATTGCGAATGGATTGATGGTCTCGTTCGGAATGCCTACATTACTGTTATTGTTTTCAAGATTTGAAAGGTTTTGAAAGGACAACCACAAGCAAAACTTTTATTATGATTTCAAAGAGGTGCTTGCTTTGTAAATTTCTTTTATTTAGGCTCTCACAATAGTTTTTATGGCGACACAAATGTTTTTATTTTTTTCATTTTTAATTTTAAGATCGAATTTCAGATGTGGTACATCCAAGTTCTTTACATTCATAAATTACGTTAAAATGGAGCGAGGAGAAAATGTAAACTATAATAATAATAATAAGTGTTTTATTTTCTTCTTTTTTTGTAACAAATTGATATTTTAATTTAATTTTATAGTATAGAAACAAACAGTACATGATTTACAGAGATGAAACAATATACAGGAATAAGATACTTCATGTAGTTTACCTATGATATGTTTCCTTGTAATGTCTGTTAAGTGGTATGTTTATTCTTTAATTACCAGGTGACTTGTGTAGTTTATAGATATGTGTGTGTGACGTGTGTAATGTATGTGTGATTGTTTGTGTGTGTGTCTGAATGTATGCGCATTGAATAGTTTAAATTATTGACATGATGCCACGTTTGAATTTGGGCAGTTAATCCGAAAAAATGTCAATGTTAGAGTTAAGACAAATATTATTTAGAGTATGAAGAGTTCGGTTAATTGTCGAATTAGATGCTGCATTTGTTTTATAATTTAGCGTGTGGAATAGCACTGTATGTCGTGTACGTCTTATGTGATTCTCCCGTGATGCGGGTTTATTTTTTGTATTACTAAAATATATTAGTCTGGAAAATGGAAAGTACTTATATAAAAATATAAAGAGTGCTTTTTATGAAATAATTATAAATCTAAAATATGGTGTTTTTTTGTTCAGTGAGTTTCAGATTTAGTATATTATTTATTTCTGATCCCCCAATGTTTTTTATCCAGCTTTTGATTTAAGATTTAAATGTTAAAATGTTGTTGTGAGTTATGAACGAGTGTGGGATTTTGTTGTAGAATTTAGTGTCATAGCTAGCTTTGAGAGTTTAGTGTCATAGCTAGTATAGATAGCTTTGTTGCCCAAATTTTGTATTTGTAGTTGCTTGTTGAATATCTTTTTGACCCATGACTTGCTCTTATTAACTCTATAATGAAATATCCCTTTTTATTATCTTTTCAGTTTCTTTGGAATTCAAATTCATGAGCTTCCCGATCAGATAAGGATGTATTTGAGTTGATAAAATCAAAAGAACGAGGCTCTTAATTTTTGTGGGTACCGAACTCTCGACCTCTAAACCCGGAATCGAAGATCTGACCAGAGCTGCAAAGTTACATACTTTCGTGATATTATGAAAAAAATATTAAAATTGTAAAATATAATAGAAAAATAAATGCGCAATTTTATTCTTTGTCAACGTTGTTCAGTTATTTTGCGTTTCGCGAAATGCACACAGCGCTGAATTACTGCTAAGCGAAACGCCCGGGTTAAAATGTTAATTAAAAAAATCTCGAGGTACAACAAAAAAGGGGCTGAAAACGCCTAAAATGAAAATGAATCACACCCTCTCCTTCGTATCACCAGCGACTAGATGCAAGCATTATAACCACTGAAGAAATAAACTGATAGAAATGTAACGTCTAGTGCAAGGCTGCCCAACCCCAGGCCCGCGGGCCACAATGTGGCCCGCGAACGAATTATAAGTGGCCCGCGTGAAACATTTTCAAAAAACCCGCCAATCCGCCAATTTGAAAAAGTGTCGCGGGCCCGCGGTAAAACAAACAATGTAGCTTGCGCGCGGTTACCAGTGTTGCCAACGACGGCGATTTATCGCTATTTAGGCTACTCAGGACGAGAATGAATTATCTTTCATAGAAATTCTCTAACAACCCCCCCCCCATGGAAATAGGAACCGTGAGGTATTCAGTGGCCCGCCAGTGATTCAAAATCGTCAATTTTGCCCAACTGCTAATAAGGTTGGGCAGCCTTGGACTCTAGTGTGTTGGAATTGAGATTAAATTCCCTTGAATAAATTAAATAAAAAATTTTAAATATCAAAAAAACACCTCTGGAATAGGTAAAATTTCCCTCACTTCGGGTGAAAATTAATGTTTTTCAAATATCTTAATTCTCATATTCATTGGCAAACTAATTTCTAGAAGTCGAAATGCTTTGTGTATTGTAGTATTCGGGCAATTAGGAAGATGGCACTAGTCCGTTACGGAGATAGCCGAATGCTAATGAGTGCTTTCGGAACGCTGGGCGGGCGGCCACTTGACCGACCGCTCTTAAATAGCTGAACTCTCATGGTGTCCTAGACATTTCACTCTTGTACCATTACAGTAAATAATTTACAACTAAAGACGATCCCTTTAATACAATCAACAAAAGAAGAAAATTACATGTATTAAATATATCAGAGTTCTGTAATACTTCTAGGTATTATTTGTCCAGTGATTATTACTATGACTGCGCCGGTCCGACTTTAAAAATAGGTTTTTTAAGCCAATGCTTCCTCGTGGTTTTGCCAGTGGTTTGAACACAAAAGCTTTTTTGCTTTGTTACAAGTTAGATTACATGTCAATATAAATCATTTATGAAAACTATGTTTTTATAAAAAAATAGTATTATTTGTTCCGATAAGAGATAATTCCAAAAATGGCCGCCTATAAAAAAATATGGAAAATAATTTTGGATATTGTTAGAATTTTTTATTGAAATACGAGATCGATAAAAGCTACAGAATTTAATAATGTCTCGGTAGCTCATGTTGCTCTCGGTAAGAAAAGACCAGAAGATCTTGGTTCGAGTCCCAATCATTGCAACCGTTATTTTTTTTATTAACTGTGTCTTTTTTGCATTTTCATATTTTGATTGAGCGTTGTTACTAATATTTTCAACTAATATTACAAAAAATTATGAACTTCAATAAGTTAATTCTTAATTCGTAATTCATTTCTTTAAAACATCGACGTAAAATAAATAAAACACTGTGCAATTTTTCAGATGCATTGCACATTATCAACATGGAAAGCCATCAATTTGTTGATCAACACTTTTTTCTAATAAACGTGTTTGAAAATTTATACGAGTGATAAACGACCATTTACCATACACTAATGATTGTTTATCTGTTGTATAAAATTTAAAACACCTTAATTAAGAAAGGCCTTAAATGTTTGTTTTAATTTGATGAAAGTCATAATTTGAATCAAGAATGATGGATGAGGGATGCTAAGATGAAAAGGGAATAATACTTAGGTTGGAAATTTTATAAGGATATTAAAATGGATAATGTTGCAGATGACTCTATATACAAAATTAAATTTGATGAAATATGGTTTATAGTAAGAAATTATGCGTGACCTTTGGCTGCTGGTGAAAGAACTCGTTCCCCTTGATAGCTGGAGACTCCGTCTGGACAAATCCTGGAAAGTTGAGCTCCTGGTACTCCAAGTCCTGATAGTCCAGTTCACAAGAGTGAGCATCACCACTAGTGGCCAGACCCGAGTCCTCAGCCCGGCCTATCGAAGGTCTCTTGAAGGAGTGACGATCCATATGCAGAGACAACGGAGAATCCATGACCAATTGATCAATTTGGAACAAATTTTAAAAACCTTGCTCAATTAGCATTTTCGCTTCAAACATTTCAATTCTGACAAACCATTTGATTCTAACTTATGTGTTGAAGTATTGTATTTAAGTGGTTTACATAGCGTATTGAATTCGTCTCTAATGGAAGTATGAGTGTTTTTGCGTTAACTCGGAGTAATCATATATTTTGCAATTCATCTGAGTATTTGTTTTGACTTGTTGTACTCGTGTTTTTTTGCGCTTCTGTAACCACAGTACAGTTTATTACTCTGCCACTATCACTTCACTACAAAGTGGCTTCATCTTATCTTGAAAGTTCATCTCTTCTATTTTTCGTTTTCTTACTATGGACTTCGTGAGTCGTGAATCAAGTTGCATCTGGTTCCATGTTGCTTAGTTCCATGATCATGATTCTCCTGATTGGTGCACTCAAACGATTCAACTAATTTTATTGTTGTTCATTTCACAAGCACTATCGAAGTTCAGCATCGTAGTTTTCATTCACATGATTTATTTATTAAACGCCTTTGTAATTAGCTCTAAAGTAACTTTATTTAAAAAAAGAGTTAAAAATCATTAGTATAAAAATATGAATGTATACGTATTATTGTTGGTGTAATTTAAAATTTTTTTTTTATGTGAATACCGCACAAAAGTCCCAACTGCTCCTAACCGTTTGGAGCCAGTGAGACAGTATGTTGTAAGGCTAAAAGTAGTGGGAAGGGGAAGGAGATAGCTAAGAGAAATTTGGGGAGTACCTGGCTATTCAGATATGGTCTCCAAAAACGGCTATAGGCCATAAGCCATTTCAATTCTGAATTGTGGTATTACATCAGGGCGATACTGAGAGTATCTTTCACTCTGTAATATTCCGCAAGTATACTATGTAGTATTATTTTTTTAAAGGAATTGTAAAATAACACGAATTCAACGAAGAAAATTTACTTGCGCACGCCACCTTCTAATTGCTCGTCGAGAGCCTTTCCCCTTGACCACGGAGGCCGTCAGTTAATAGCTAAGCATTTTAAATTTTTTTAGGTAGAGTGCGTTTTTACATGGATTATATGCGCTCTAAAACGTTGTCTCTTTCCCGCAAAAGGAAGACATCACATGCACAATTGCGTTTATCGGTACACAATAACGTGTTACAATTAAAACATTGACGGTGGTCGTTTTCTCTCCCACAAACAAATAATGAATATGTAACAGAAAATATATTTAATTTTGAATTAAGATTTGAAATTGAATATTTAAAGGTTCGCATAAATCTTCAAGTAAAAAGTTCAACAAATACATTTTGAAATTAATTTGTGAAATCTGTTCTAAGTAAATTTATCGTTTGTTATCTGTTAAAAACAGATGGGAAAAGTTTTCTTAATGAATATAATTTCATTACATTTTTTGGAAGGAAATATGATTGCAAAAAACGCGTGAAAAAGGACGGAGAGTTTTAATGGCCGTAAAATTACTTTATTTCTTTTTTGATTAGAGCCATTCTCAATTTTTATAAATACAAGATATTGTAATAGTGTTTTATTAGAAGTTAACTCATTAAAAAAACCTCCATCAAAACCTTATAAAACTATAAAAAACTCAAAGTTTAATCGAAAATCAGAACTATAAATAGCAAAAAATTGGATTTACAGTTTTACCAAACTAACCCAAATGAATTATTCCGTCGATTTTCATGTTTTAAATTACACATAATAGGTACTTCAGAGATAGCTAGTAAAATTAAAAAAAAGTATATTTTTATATTATCAAAGAGATACTAATGAATCTAAACAAAAAATAAACACAACAAGTAAAATAAAAAAAAGGTAACAACTTTGAATCGAAACCAGGATCTCTGTCTTTCCGGGACAACGCCTCTAACACCTCGGCCATTGGAACACAATCATTTTATGCCATTTTATTCGATCTCATATTTCAAATTCAGCAACAACAATATTATCCTCAACTAATTTTTCACACATGAGACCGTTACCTTTTTATTTTTCTGTGTATTGTTCTGTTTCATGTTTCGTTTAAATTTATTAATATTATCTACTTCTTTAATGATATGTCACATTATTGGGTATAACCTTCACAAGTTAAAAGTTATTCCAGTAAAAATTGTTAGTTAATATTTAGCGAAAATAAGATTGAAAATTAAACATGGGTTTGATAGACAAATATTTTGTATTTTAAGATGGCGTAGCAATTTTACATTTATTTTGCAATTTATATCTTTAATATTCGCTTGAACCTTGGATTTCGTAACACTTTTTAAATATGTATACAAAACATATTTTTTTAATGATAAACAAATGTTATTAGAGGAAATTTGTATGCAGAGCAAAAAGGATAAAAACCTTGTCTTATAAAAATTTGTTCATCATTAAAATATAATAATAGTTGACAAGTCAAAATATTTCACTAACAAATGTAGATATAATATATCTCAACGCCATCTAGTGGGAAATTCAGCACTAACAAAGCCTATCCTACAAAAATAAATTTGGTCGTTTACAGGTGAAAAAATATAAGAAGCAGTAATTGTCAATTGAAGTACATGTATATATTGAATTATTTGGCGGGATGGGAATAAGCCGACGTAGCTCAGTGGTCCAGGGCACCTGACCGAACATCAGAAAATGCGGGTTCGATTCCCGTCGGCGGAATTTTTTTTTGGAGATATTTTCAATTTGTACGGATATTTCAGGCTAGTAATTAATGCTTATAATAATTTGTTATACTTTTTAAATAATTTGGTTGCTAGTGTGGAAGGTCAATCAAAATCTAAAAATGTGGAATGGATAAAAGGTAGTTTGTTTAAGTAATCGACCAACTATAATCAAGTAAATGTTTTACAATCTTCCATTTTTTAGAGATAATTAAATCCTTACTGGGATCTCCCGTGCTGAGGATTTCATTAACACATTAAAATTTAATTATATTTAGATTATAATTTTTGAAAAAATAATTATTAATTTATTTTGTTCTGTTTTTAGTTCGGTTAATTGGTTTCTGCTTCAGTCTGTATTTGGTGTCAGTATGTTTTCTATTTCTGATCTCCGAATCTGAAATGAAGAGGTTTAGGGTTTCCATGTTTGTCCCCCCGACTGTCAAGGATTACAACGTCTAGAAATGTTTTTCGCTTTGATAAAGCGCACACAGAAGCGAATGCTGTCTGTCCGAATGTTTTTGTCGTATACTACAACTCAAGTGTGCTTACACGGGCTGATTCTGATCGACAGAAAAACAACAAAAACATAATGGAAAAACTTCGAACAAACACATCATTATTTAATGTCATTATCTCTGTTGAAGAAGTACAATTATCTAGTTTTGATTGAAAACTATTAAAATAAAACCAATTTTTACAGCTCTGCGCATATTACGAAGCTAAAAATTCCACGATGAATATGAAGTTATTAATTAATAATTAAAAATTTTTACGCTGACATACAAATTGCGGTCAGAAAATGAAGTGTAAATTTCATAATTCCAGGGCTCGCTGTTAGAGAGTTTTAGCTACTTCATGCATTTACTCATCGTTGTGCTCGTAAAAATTTTATTGGTTCAATTTGCAAAACACAGTAAGATTAATTCAATACGGTTTTAATTGCAAAATATTGATTCTTGTTTTGATAGTTTTATCGACAAAATGATTCGGTTGCAGGTATTAAATCCTGACGTATGCAAGTAAATTTTATTCGATTAATTTGTCTAATTTCGCAATTAATTTATTTAAAATAATATATAGTATAATTGCGGCACCTTCCAGAGTGGAAGATACTCTCAGTACCACCCTGGTGTAAGACCACCGTTCAGTATTGAAACGTTGCTTGAAATGGTTTTAGCCGTGTTTGGTGACCAAATCTGAATAACCAGGTACTGCTCCATCTTCCTCTTTCCCATCTTCTTCCTCTCTCCCTACCTTCGTCCACTCAACATAGCACAATCGGGGATGCCATAGTCTCACTAAGTACAGACTGTTGGGAGCAGTTGGGACTCTTACGCGGTATTAACATGACAAAGCGAGGAACACGGTGTAAATGGATTCTATTCACAGGTTCGAGTACCGAACACTAAACTTGAATTTTATAAATAAATAAATCGTTACCGTAAATCGAAAATGAAAATAATACGTTTTCCAATATCGACAGTAGGTACTTATCAAGATGGTGGTGAAATACCCGTTTAATGTTACTTTGTATATGCTTTCCGTTTATAATTAGTAAAACAGTAAAGAGGAACGTATGTAATATCTTGTTTTATGACCTAATTTATAATGATCCTCCAAACCAGATTACAGAAGAAGCCAGAGTCATTTTGTTATATCATGAATGTTTTTTAAAGCATTCTTTAATAGTTTTGTACAAGGCTGAAATTGACGCTGAACGTTTTTAGATGAGCAAATATTTAATAAGTTCATTAACTTGTCAGGAGTTTTATCACAAAATGGTTGTCAGTTTTGAGCTACCAGATTTTTCGTTAGCTCTATTAAGAATGTAGATTAATATTTAATATTCCGTACGTATTGATTAATAGTTATAATGCACGTTTTTAGTCGAGTAAATATTAAATAAGTTTTTCCATTAACTTGACAGGAGTTTTATCACAAAATGGTTGTCATCTTTGACCTACTAGATTTTTCTTTAGCTCCATTAAGAATGTAGATAAATATTTAATATTCCGTACGTATTGATTATTAGTTATAATGAACGTTTTTAGTTGAACAAATATTTAATAAGTTTTTTGATTAACTTTGTCAGGAGTTTTATCACAAAATAGTTGTCAGCTTTGAGCTACCAGATTTTTCGTTAGCTCTATTAAGAATGTAGATTAATATTTAATATTCCGTACGTATTGATTAATAGTTATAATGCACGTTTTTAGTCGAGTAAATATTAAATAAGTTTTTCCATTAACTTGACAGGAGTTTTATCACAAAATGGTTGTCATCTTTGACCTACTAGATTTTTCTTTAGCTCCATTAAGAATGTAGATAAATATTTAATATTCCGTACGTATTGATTATTAGTTATAATGAACGTTTTTAGTTGAGCAAATATTTAATAAGTTTTTTGATTAACTTTGTCAGGAGTTTTATCACAAAATGGTTGTCAGCTTTGAGCTACCAGATTTTTCGTTAGCTCCATTAAGAATGTATATTAATATTTAATATTCCGTACGTATTGATTAATAGTTATAATGCACGTTTTTAGTCGAGTAAATATTAAATAAGTTTTTCCATTAACTTGACAGGAGTTTTATCACAAAATGGTTGTCATCTTTGACCTACTAGATTTTTCTTTAGCTCCATTAAGAATGTAGATAAATATTTAATATTCCGTACGTATTGATTATTAGTTATAATGAACGTTTTTAGTTGAACAAATATTTAATAAGTTTTTTGATTAACTTTGTCAGGAGTTTTATCACAAAATAGTTGTCAGCTTTGAGCTACCAGATTTTTCGTTAGCTCTATTAAGAATGTAGATTAATATTTAATATTCCGTACGTATTGATTAATAGTTATAATGCACGTTTTTAGTCGAGTAAATATTAAATAAGTTTTTCCATTAACTTGACAGGAGTTTTATCACAAAATAGTTGTCAGCTTTGAGCTACCAGATTTTTCGTTAGCTCTATTAAGAATGTAGATTAATATTTAATATTCCGTACGTATTGATTAATAGTTATAATGCACGTTTTTAGTCGAGTAAATATTAAATAAGTTTTTCCATTAACTTGACAGGAGTTTTATCACAAAATGGTTGTCATCTTTGACCTACTAGATTTTTCTTTAGCTCCATTAAGAATGTAGATAAATATTTAATATTACGTACGTATTGATTATTAGTCATAGTAAGTTTTTAGTTGAGCAAATATTTAATAAGTTTTTCCATTAACTTGTCAGGAGATTTATCACAAAATGGTTGTCAGTTTTGAGCTACCAAATTTTTCGTTAGCTCTATTAAGAATGTAGATAAATATTTAATATTACGTACGTATTGATTATTAGTTATAATGCACGTTTTTAGTTGAGTAAATATTTAATAAATTTTTCCATTAACTTGTTAGGAGTTTTATCACAAAATGGTTGTCAGTTTTGAGCTACCAGATTTTTCGTTGGATCTATTAAGAATGTAGATTAATATTTAATTATCTGTACGTATTGATTATTAGTTATACGGTGACCATTAGACATTTGGAAACATAAGTAATACACAGGCTCTGCCTTTGTGGGATTTTTTATTGCATACTGCACCGTATTTTTATTTTTATAAATGTTCATATGAAATTGGAGTATGTGGAAAAGCTATTTGGATTAAGTCATTATAATATTATTATGGATATATTAACTGATGCATTATGCAAAAATGAAATATGTGGATATGTTAAATGTATAGTATGTTTGAAATGTAAAAGTCAACAACATTTACATCACTTTCAAAGTTACAGAAAATGGTTTAAAGAAAATATTTTTTAAACCATCGTATTCTAAAAACTTGGTGTGTGACATCATATCATCATTTGAATTTAATATATTATAGACACCCGACCGGGTTTCATTTAACTATAGCTTCCTATTCTTCTTACCCCCTCTAATATTTTGTCTACCTATGTTCTACGCGTATCTCTCCGTCCATATATATTTTAATATAAGACTTGACAAATCTTGAGCTAAGCAAAACCTGCTCGTATTACAAAGTGTGATTATCATTATTAATTTGAACTACCCGAATTGTCACAGCGAAGAAAAATGTGTAATGTTATATAAGTATTTCATGTCATTAAATACCCAATAAATACAAACTAGTCTCCATGCTCCGTTTAATGTGGTTGCTTCTAGCACTAATTCATGTACAATTCTTGTGTTGGCAATGAAACTTGCTTTGTCGACATATTTAACTATAAGAACATTGCTTCTTTTAAATATACGCAGATATGCAATAAACCTTCTGTATCAATTTGTTATTATGTAATTGTTATGCATAAAAAAGATTTGAAGAGTTTTTCCATGTATGTAAAAGCCCAATGGCCATTTAAATAAATAAATATTCCAAAAGGATTAAAATAATGAACAAAATCGAATGAGAAGTTGCCTATTTATTATTGTTAGAGATATTTAGGGTTTATTATAAAACACGTAAATAGAATACAGATCATGTAAGTACTACCAGTTCATAAATCTTAAGCCTTCTTATTTTTTTGGTGTCTCAATAACCACAATGAAGACCAGAAATCTACTTTCGTACAATCTTTTTTAATATTAAAAGCTAAAGTAAATGCGAATCGGAGGAAAATCAGAATCACACAATATCCTTTCCCACTTTCAAAAACGCAAAATTAAAAAATGCCATTATCTTGATGAGCACATACTGTCAAATGTTGACGTAAACATGGGAATTAATTAATGTTTTTTTGCTGCAGTACTTAGTAAAGTCTCCCAGCCTTTCCTCCATACGATACAAAATTCAATTGCTAACCAAAAAAATGGTCACCATCATATTCTTGTTATAATATCGCTTGTCACGGTAAAAACAAATACGTCATGCATCTAAATCTGTATTAGCAAGCAGGCAGTGCGATTGAAGGCGGGAGCAGTAAGAATTAATAGGTAGCGACCACAACTTACTTGCTTACTAGACTTCATTCGTCGCCGTATATGTAATGGGCGCCGAGCCACATATTCGGCTAAAAGCTAAGGCGACATGAGACTGTAATAACGGAGGTTTGCTCGACGCTAAAATGTTGATTTTTTTCGATAAACATATTTCTAAAATCTCAAATGTTTCTAGATGGATCAATAAAAAATCGACCTTACAATTAAAATACAGAGTTTTCCAATAAGAGTTGTTATTTTGAATAGCCCGCTATTTCGGTAGATATTACGTTTGAAGGTGTAATTTTTAGACATTTGACAAGTAGAAACTACGCCATTAATAAAAATGGAACGATACACGCTTTAACAATGCATTGAAGTGATTAAAATTCACTTGAGTGAATCAAATGCAAATCATCTTGAGTGATGAGGCCCATTTCCACCTCGGTGGCTTCGTCAACAAGCAAAATTGTCGCATCTGGGGCTCGAAAAACCCAAGAGTTATTGTTGAAAAGCCTCTCTATTCTTAACGTGTGACTGTTTGGTGCGGTTTATGGTCCGGCGGAGTCATTGGACCTTACTTTTTCGAAAATGAGGCTGGAGCAACAGTTACGGTGTATGAATTGCGCTATCGAGAGGTAATTAATGTTTTTTATGGCCGGAATTGGATGGTATTGATCTGGATAACGTTTACTTTCAACAAGACGGCGCTACATAATATCAAAATAACACCTCTTATTGGAAAACCCTGTATTTTATGTAAACTGGTTTTAAAATTTCAGAAAACGTTTTTCAACTATAAAATTAGAGGTAAGCATCTTATTTTATTTTTTTAGACGATGAATTAATAATTTCCCGAGGGATCCTTCTAGAAACATGTGAGATTTTATTAATATCTACGTTTATCAGAAATAATTCAAATAAATCTCGCAGAAAGATTGAATTTCTAGGTCTGCTAGTTCAAATGCCGTTTTTACACGACTTCATCACTTATGTCGTTAAGATTAACATTTAATTTTAGAGATTTGACAAGGCAAATTCAACCGCAGGTCTGCCCAATACACAAGGACCGTGCGTCGCATATTTTCGTGCACGACTGCCTTACTTACGTCGTTAAGATTCTGGCTTTATTTTAGGGTATTGTCTCGTCTTAAGGCGTCACAAAAGCATTTTTAAACCATCTAAGATGCAGGCAAAGGAGGCCTAGCTCTTTTTCAGTGTGCTATCCTTGCCATCTGTTCCATACAATTCAGTGGTCAAGAGATATTAATAAGCAATAAAAAGATAACACCACAAAGTAACTCTGTTCAAAGTTTCACTGTTCTGTCTTTAAAAACAAAATAAATATAAAAAATAAAACGTCACATTTTTGCCACAAACAAAATCTTTATCCGCTGTTTTCTCTGCTTTATGATTCTCCCTTGATATCTACAGCGATGATTAAGAACTTGTACACGTCTAGAGACAGTAGGAACGCACGTGTATGATTCATATTTGGTTCAAGGTTCTACTCTTTTCGGCCCTTAAATGGAGCTATTCGACGATTCGACTGAAGAGTACCCGACCAAAAGCATTACATCGAAATAACGTTGAATATCACAGTAATTTTGGTATATTTTTCTAGTTTTTATGAAGAAAATAAAATAGTACAAAAGATTCTATTCATCCAATCCAAACGATGAGATAAGGAAAATATGACATTTTCTTTTCTAAATAAATGATCTGTTTTCAAATACGGTGTGCAAGCTATACGGCATTTCAAATTTCATGGTGCTCAGGTAGAAAACGCACACTTCCGAGGTAAATACATTTTCTTCGGGGCAAGATGGAGCATTGAAATCATTTTTCCAGACGACAGCTCCGAAAGAAGATTGGTTCTTCATCTTGGATGAATGTATTCATATACCTTATGATTAAAGTATAGTTCTTAGAAAGTTAATATTATGATTTCTCGGTTTAAGAATTAATTTATAAAATTTAATACGACCTGATCGAACTTTCATTTAATTTATAGACGGTTTTTAATTAAAATTAAATCTGATGGATGGAGAAACGTAAAATGCGTAACTTGCAAGAATAAGGAGAAGTCGGGTACGTCCCTGCAAGACATGACACATAAGAGTATGTCTTAGTGAGGATAAAGACGGTTTTCGTGTTTGAGAGGTAAGTCTCTCTTTTGATCTCTAGAGATCAAAAGTTGCGGGTTCAAATCCCGGCGTGCGCAAGAAAATTTTATTTTATTGATTTTTGTTATTTTACAATCTAATCATTTCAATTATATAAGGCACATTCCAGAGTGGAAGATACTCTCAGTATCGTTCTTGAGGAAGACAATTATTCAGAATCGAAAGGTTGCTTGAAATGGCTTTAGCTGTGTTTGGTAACCAGATCTGATTAACCAGTTACTCCCCCATCTTCCTTTCTCCCTCCTCACTATCTTCGGCCTCACAATATACCCCAATGGAGATGCCATAGTCTCACTGGCTTCAGATGTTTGAGACCAGTTGGGAGTCTTAGGTGGTATTTACATACAAAAGGAGTGTATACTGAGAGCTCTATGGAAAAGGAAATGGTGTGATGTTCATTGTCATTACGTTGAAAGGGAGCCATAATTTAATTGATTTACAAATAAATTAAAGTGACATCTCGCGGGAGGTCTCAATAAATAAAATTATTTCACAGATCGTTTGTCATCCATTATAAAAAAGCTAACAATGCGCTGTTTAAAATGATCGATCAGATATCCGCTGGGTGACAGTATCTATAATTCGAACATACAATTCTACGATATAAATTTTATAAATGTTGTGTACAAAGATGAAATAAAAACTTTACAATAAGATGAGCGGTGAAGCTTCGTAGTTGTGAATAATTCGTTTCCATTTTCGGATTTCGTACGAATATTCCTGGATTGGATGAGATTATTGGTAGATTGGGTAAGAAATATTGATAAATTGGGTAGGAATATTGGTAGATTGGATAGGAATATTGGTAGATTGGGTATCAACATTGGTAGATTGGGTGGGAATATTGGTAGATTGGGTAGGAATATTGGTAGATTGGGTAGGAATATTGGTAGATTGGGTAGGAATATTGGTAGATTGGGTAGGAATATTGGTAGATTGGGTAAGAATATTGCAGATGGAATGCGCAGATTATTTAGAAGTTAATCTTAAAATCTCCTTCATTTAAAAATGTTCGTAATCTATAAAAAAATTAATGTACTCGTTAAATCTCCTTGAAGATAATAAATATTGTGATGAGAAATTTATTTTTTTTCAAAAGAAAGACAAATAAATCCAGGTAACGAATAACCTGACAATATTTGAAAATCTCCTACTACCATCAGAGTATGCGGAAAAGGTTGCTTGTGTTGTAATGGACGACTTATTCAGCCGAGTAATTGAACACACTGTGCCTGGGTGGGACCTAGACGCGATGCCAATCAGCCACTGACAAAATTTTAAAATCTCCGATAGCAAGACAATTTCGATTACTATCTCCATTTCTTCTTCTTCTTTATGTGCCGTATCAGGTCCCCCCGACGTTGGCGATCACTCTAGAAAATGTCTCTTTGTCTTGCGCTGCCCGGAATAGCTCATCCACACTTCTAATGCCGGTCCACTCTCGTATATATCGCAGCCAAGACATTTGTCTCCTACAATATATATTTATCTCCATTTCAAAAAAATTAATTAACCTCCCCAAAATTCCGATGTCGATGTTGTCAACTTTTTTGAGAAATCAAATATAGTTTTCCAATTATATTTTTGTAGTATAAAAAGGGGAAAAATGCAGTGTGATTTATTTATCTATCTATCTTTCATATAAATAAAAATGTTCGTTTGTTCAAAATCTTAAATTTCCGAAAGTTCTTCGCCGATTGCTTTGCAATTTTGACACAACTTTGCATTCGAATATGCGTGTGTTTTTATATATTAGACATCTATATTATATATAATTGTAAAAACATGCTTTTACCAACGTAAAGGCAAAACGCGTTATCGTATTTCTATCTACACCGACAGACCAGTAATCAATTACTTGAATTGATTGATTGAAACAATAACATTAGAAAATAATGCTGCTATAAAAGGAAAAGTTCAACGTTGGTGTTAGTCAGTAAAAAGCTAATAAACATAATAAACAAAAGAAGAAAACCTTTTATATAATATGATTATTTAGCGTATAAAAAAATGTTTTGACCTTAGAATTCCACAAATCCACATGGAAGTGAAGCCATCATTCCCAATGGTCAATATTAAACCACATTATTTAAGTGATAAAATAATATACTTTTACGTCAAAGAATTTTGAATTGTTAATTTTTTTCGTAATTTTAGAAATGGGATTACCTTTATGCATATACTTAAAACGTGTGTGTGCAGGTTTCTAACAGAGAAATATAAATGCAATGTTGTTTGTTATTTCGCTGTAAAGTTATTTTCGGTTTCATATCTTCGGTTCATTGTTGCTGTTTTTGTGATTTGTACATTTGAAGTGACCGCATTTGTGAAAACACCATCGAAAGTAGTCCACGAAAAATTATTGTTAAGGTGGAAAACAACAAAAGGGGTGGACAGCACCATGCATCAAAGCAAAGTAGTAGTTGGTACTGGTTTGATGTTAATGTAAATGATAATCTACAAAAATAACATAAAAGAAAACACACACGATCAATGAAAACAATGTAAAACTAATTCATACCAAAATTCTTGTCTTAAGAGACTGTATTCGACATATAATAAAATTCTCTCTGATGTAGACGTCTATTAAAAATGTATTCACTTCACACCAACTAAAACAAACTGTATGAAATGTAATGACATATATTGTGAAGTATCTCTAGTTATAATTATAACATGATTTTTTTTTTTTAAAGAAAGACAAACATTCCCGGGTCACGAATAACATGACAATATTTGAAAATCTCCTGCTACCACCACAGTAAGCTGAAGATGTTGCTTGTGTTGTGATGGATGACTTGACCAGCCGAGGAATTAAACACACTACGCCTGGGTGGGACCCAAACGCGATGTTAACTCGGCCACCGACCGGATAATTCTATCTTGTATAGTGTGGAAATCTAAATTTGGTTTCTCAGTTAAGTAAATAGCACATGTATAAACCAATCATATTGTATTGTTGATTTACCCAAAATAAAATAAATAAATAGAAAGAATATATTTGAATGCATCTAAATACTATACGACATATTTTTCTCTTTTAATAATTATCTAGTGAGGTCAAAAAATACAAAAGATATATAAAAAATCATAGATTTAATTCATAAAAAAATACATTTACGTCAGAGAAAGGGAAGGAATCAATAATACCGAAGGCAAATATTATTAGGTATAGTGGTATAATAACTAGCTGAAGTCCCCGGCGTTGCCCGGGCTTTACACAGAGTTTTCAAAATCAGTCATGTCATCAATCTCGGCATAAAACTGTAGACTTGTTTAAAAGTCAATTGAGCGCCAACCGCCACAAACAACAAAAAAATACATATAATTTTTATTTGGGCATTTTTTAAGTTGGCGTGCTTTCAGTTTACCAAAAAATTAAATCACATTATCATCATTTTTTGTTGCGATTTTATGAAAAATCGGTAGAATTTTACAACTCTGCACATTTATTTATTTGTATCAATAACGTCGTTCGCCTTTTACATAACATAACTTATGTTATAGGACATAAACTAAATAAAATATAAACATAATAAACCATAAACTCCTTTATACCAAGCCCATATCGAAAGAATAGAAAGAATTAAAAAAAAATTCTAAACACATAAATTATAAACTAAACTTACACTTACCGAATCCATTAATTTTCATAATTTTAACTCCCTCCAAACACGACGTCTAATTTTTGATCGAATCTTATTATTTAAAATCCTAAATAATGTTCTGGACTCACCAGAACTTACCAATTTAATAAATCTTCATATTCCGTCTAGATCAACCCGACAATCTGATTTATTTTATCTACCCTCGTGTAGAACAAATATTCGAAAAAAATCCCCAATTCCTCGTTTATGTGCACAATATAATAAAAAAATTTACAGTATTGACATTTTTGGTAATAACCTAAAGAAATATCGATATGAAGTAATGCGTACGATCGATTATCAATATGAGAGTGTGGAATGTATCGGCAGCATCTCCTATCCTCTTCCTATTTTCCTCTTCCTCTCCCTTTCCTTTAACATCAAATTAATTTTAAGATACTAAAACTTCATTTCTAATGAACTTTAACATAAGAAACTTCTGTGGCTTGACTTCAGTTAACTTGTATATTTATATCTATCATAGTATATTATATAAAAGCTGTTTGTTTCTTACAAAATAAATAAATAAATATGTGATATTTTAATTGCGTAAGTAATAAAGAACCTCTAAGGGCAACTCTAAAACAGCAAAGGATTGTAAACAGAAGGAACATAATAATAAGCAGTAATTGTCGATGGAAGTACTTGTACATGTTGAATTATTTGGCGGGTTGGGAATAAGTGACGTCTTCAGTGGTCCAGAGGAACTGACCGGACGTCAGAAGGTGCGGGTTCAATTCCCGTCGTTTATTTTTACTCGGGAGATATTTTCAATTTGTGTGGATATTTCAGGCGAGTAATTAATGCTTACAATAATTTGTCATCCTTTGTGTTATGCATAAAAATCTTGTCTTATAAACATTAGTTTATCATTAAAGAAAATTAAATTATAATAACATTGCAATTATAATGCGCAGTTCTGTGTTATTTCATGTGTAAATAACAAAGTAACATGAGACCTGGTTCAAGTATAACAATATCAGAATATCAAAAAAATATGTATACTTATATGCATATATAAATATTATAAATACGAGATAAACTTAAATGCTTATAGGGGTAAGCAATAAGGTAAGGTAAGGTTATTTCATGTATAAATAACAAAGTAACATGAGACCTGGTTCAAGTAAAACAATATCGGAATGCCAAAAAAATAAGTATATTTATACATATATATATATAAATATATGTTAATTATATAAATATTATAAATACGAGATAAACTTAAATGCTTATATGGGTAAGCTGAACTTTATAATAAAAGTAAGGGGTAAATGCTTCAGCATATGATAAGTTAAGTATATTTCAAGTTGAAAAGATGTCTAAATGAGAATTGTGGAAGAGATAAACGACCCTTATGAGCGTGTATAGCAAAAAATAACACAAAATAGAAGAAATAGAAGTTTTAAATTGTAATGAAACCATCCCACCTTTCAAATATTACAATTTTACTTCGAGATTTTTATACCCAGTAATAGTAATTAACATCTTATTTAATTAACAAACATATTTTATTGATTCGAACTCCGAAAAAATATCACGAAAAAGTTCTACAAACTGTACTCAAAGACTATTCATAAAAAAATAAAAGTATTTGTTATGATAATGAGATTCGTAACTTCACAAAGGTATGTGGTTACTTAGATAAAGACCACTTAATAGAGCTGGTACGGTAGGATCTGGTATTCAAATATCACTGAATAACTTATCATCCGAGTTGACACAATCAGGTGTTGATCGATCGATTAATAAAAATATTATTGGACGATCCAAATACTTTTTATTATGACAGACTATGACAATCACCGAGCGAATTAAAATACGTACTCATTAAATATCATAACGCAGTTTAAGAAGACGTGGGTGCTAATACCGGAGGATTTTTTTGCTGATTTTTTGCTGTACAATCATTGATTTAGCCAATGTGTACAATAGATTGGGATGTCATCATTTCATATGGAAAAAACGTACTTATAGTTGTTAGCAGTTGAAGTGGGCAGATTATTTTATAGAGGAATTCGTATCTAACTGTTAACGAGGAATACGCTTACACAAAATGAAAAACTCCAATGATGAGCTCTGGCCTCATGAAATTTGGATATGAAACCAATTACTATATTTATATATGAAATAAATAAGTGAATTGTTAAAATAAGTCGTCACACTGTTGCAGACCACTGTAAAACATGTAGATTCACGGAGAAAAATGAGTTTTCACGATTAATTAATAATCTCTTCAAATTATTCGTAATTCGGTTAAAAATGGGATTGCAGGCCATCTTATGATAAACTTTTAGTACATTCCTAATAAAACGGAACACGTGTTCATGCACCTGCACTTGCACTTGGTAATATATAATGACAAAATGCGAAAATATTCTGATTTCGTGTATTGAGTCGTGTTCCGACACAAGTTCCTCATTTTACTGAAATATAATAGGAAATTAACAATTCATTTGTAAAGGGCCTACAATCCCGTTTTTAACAGGATTTCAACTAATTTGAACAGATTCTTACTAAATTAGCAATATTAAATATCAGTATGTTCGCTCCGTGTGTGAACATTGGTTCATTTTCAACCATTTAACTTTAGCATTGTATTATTTACAAATGTATTTTTGCATGCATTTATGAGCCTTCTACATCTATTTCGACGCGGATATTTTCTAGTGAAATAAAAATCGTAAAAAACACTTGCAATCATACTCTATACAGATAAATAAATTAAAAAAATATATCGATCTTCAATTTTTTTTTCAATTAAAGTATGTTTAAACTCAGTTGAACTGGGAAATAAATTACTAGTTTCAATAAAGCGGAATGTTCTGTATGACGCAATCCAAACTTTCGAGCATTGGCAGCATTAAATTTGCAGAAAATTCTTGTTAAGAATTTTTAAGCCAGCGCAATTACTATCGCAATATCCATCCAAAACTTTGTAGCTTTGAGATATATTACCATAAAAAAACAATCACTTACTTTATTCCCTTAGTGAATGTGCCTGTTTTCTATTTTGATTCTATTTTTTATTACATTCTCATATGTGTTTTATTTAAAAAAAAAACAACAAACTACAATGAGACCCATTCTCAAGCAAAGATAGTAAAAACAGGGCTATAAAAAAATCGTTTTATCTTAAGCATACCCCGCATACCCAATTTATACCGATTTATGACAAGTTTTTTGTTAACTCTTAAGTTCAAAAAAAAAAATATTTTTGAAGAAAATATCTATACATTCGTATGGTGAAACTTTAATTATATGAAATTCCATCGATAGAAAAAAATCGCAAAGAAAGCTCAAAAAATGATTAAAAACAAGTTTTGCTTTGTTATTTAATATGTTATAGGCATGAAAAAAATCACAGTGTATCTTTAAATGCCACTAAAACATCTCTCGAGAGATTTTTGCTCTATTTCAAACGAGTCCTGTTTTATTAAATATTTTCACCATTTTCGCTTAATTATTATCGTTTTTTCAATATTAGCGCGCTCTCTCTAACATTCGTATTTACATATCTCCCTTTCAAACCATCTTTAACGCTTACTACGGGGCCTTAAGTTAACCTTTTTTGTGGTACAGATTTAATTTGAAGATTGTTAATGACTTATTCTTTGGAATATAGATTTTCGGTACGTTTTCCAAAATATTTTACTTAATGTCTGGCTGTTTTAAGTGATCTATGATTTTTTCTACTTTTTGTTATATAGTGAAATCCACAAACATTATTTCAACACTTTTTTTTGAACAGCAATAGATCTAAAATGTTCTTGACTATCTATATAAATAACTATCCTGTGCTGTAACCACAACCCAAAAATTTTACCAATATATTGGAGTGAAATTGTTTAACTGTTAACATAAGATTGGAAAGAAATTATACGAAAATTTCAAATATACAATAAAAATTTCTCAATAATAATACTAGATATCTTTTTTTAGCTCTTTTTCTTTTTTCATTCGCCTTTCGTATCTATTATTTACATATATAATAATTGTGATATTTCATTTTTTGATCAAAAGAACACAAAAAAGAGCGAAAGCTCTTTCTGAAAAGTTTTTGAAGAATTTATGTTAAATGTTATTTACCAACGTAGGTTTCTCCATCTTTGAACACGAGTGTCTGCTCTAATTATTCTAACTATTATTACATAATAAAACTTATATTTTATTTGTATCATTAAGATTGATAAAAAAAAATAATAAGATCATCGAAAAACACTTTTTGGAAAATTTCAAATATAAAATTAAAGTCAGTGAAATTTTACAGTCC
Organism: Hesperophylax consimilis; assembly: GCF_061612785.1. Lineage (NCBI taxonomy): Eukaryota > Metazoa > Arthropoda > Insecta > Trichoptera > Limnephilidae > Hesperophylax > Hesperophylax consimilis. The sequence continues at coordinate 7,847,363 of NC_142846.1, forward strand.
AGTCTGATGTTTGTAAGTATATGTATAGAGGAGACGGATAGCAATTCACGTCTTACGTTGGATATTGCAAAGTGAATCCATAATATCTAGAAGCAGACGCAATACAGAGTAATTGCATTCTCTCTAATAACACGTACTCGTAGGAAGCGATCCACAAAAACAGACGAGAGAATTTAGTGGACAGAAAAACACTTCTCATAAGCCACACTGTTTTATTTCAAGTACCTGCTTATTACAATTAAATTAAAAGAGTGAATAATACTTAACTTGTGCTGGAAATAATCGATAAAAATTGAAGTTCAAAAAAAATAAATATATTATATAATTTAATCAATTTAAACTTAAATTTACCCTGAAATAAAAATATTTGTAAATAGGCACTTTAATACCTGTCTACTTAATTATAAATCATTAATTTATTTTATGTAAAATATCTCATTTCAAATAAGTAGTTAAATAATCTGTCCAAACACATCACTATATCAATGAAAATTCTTTTTTAAACTTTCTAAGCCAGTAGGCACCATAATATAGATTATTCCGATTTGACAGCTTTTAGAAAGATCCAAGTTCATGCGAACTCTTGCGGGATAAAAAAGAAGTATCGAACACGGCCACCATCTTGAACCGGAAACAGAATGTACAAACAAATTTACAAACCGAAGAAATGTCAAACGCTCCATTTAAAATAAGACTTACACTTAGAACGATGTGATGTGCCATTAACCTTTACACTAGCTGGCAATTTTTATATAACATAGGTACCTAAAGTATAATCTATATTTTTCTTTCAATCACTTCTCTGTGGATGACTTAACTAAAGTTAACTGAATATATAACATTATATGTCAATTTAATACTTCATTTGAGTCCCACGGGTATAAAATACGATGTCACGAAACGTCTGTTGTTCAACATTTGTCTCGTATTAAAAAGTGAAAAAAATAAAGCAAATTTTATACGCTGATGACACGAAGCAATACTGCATCGACTAGAGATTCGTTAGGCTTGGAAAAAATACAATCATAAATATATTCGTCTTTATAACATGTAACGCGTGACGTTTACGTAATAAATCAATGACATATTTAACATATGTTATTAGTTAGACAACTTTTCTTTTTGAACTGTAGGAAATGACCGGGTTGAAGCACATACCAGCTTTCTGGAAATTTCTTTATATAAGCGTCCTGTTGATAGTTACGTTATGACTTCTCTTTCTGTTACATGCGTCGTTTATGAGAAAGAGGTATAAGTTACAATGGAGCTCTCAGCAGTAGAATATATCATGTCTATTACCCAGTGTTAAAACTATATGTTTTCTTGGTGTTGGTTTGAGAATGTTAATTAATTTGGCCCGGTTCCAAAAGCGGACAGCGCATTTGAAGATGTGAAAAGTCTATGAAGCTGAGAAAATGTTTCCATTACTAGAACGTGGTGAGGTTTTTATTCATTAGAAGGATTGTTCTTCTAGGTAAAGCTTAAAATTAAAGACAGCAAAGATATGTCGTATATATTGGCGTATCATCAATGATGGAAGTCCATACAAAGAGGGCCGTCGATCTTGTCTAAACATAACATATTACAAGGTGGATTTAAAAAAATAGATTTACTAAGGTTCTAATGTCATAACAAGACATGACATAGCAGTGGCGAAATAAGAAAATTAACTAGATTTTCATTTTATAAACCAACTTATTAAAAAAACAACGATAGATCGATTAAAAAAATAGTTTTATCTTAAGGCGATGCACTACGTAGTGTGATATTTTAAATTGAGCCGCTATGAATATTAACCCTTACGTAGATGGCGATAAGGTTTAAATTCCCGCTTAACAACATCCGCTTGTTTTGATTTATGCAAGAAAAAAACATGGCCAAAAAGTGCCTTTTATTTTATATTGTGGATGTTCAGGCATAAATATTTAATTTTTTTCTGATCATTTTATAAATAAATTAATTAATTAATAAAATAAATCAATGATTTATAATTAAGTAGACAGGTATTAAAGTGCCTATTTACAAAATTTTTTATTTCAGGGTAAATTTAAGTTTAAATCGATTAATTTATAGAATATTTCCACATTATACAATAAAATCATAACCGAAAATGGGTTCGTAAGTAGGAGATTTTGAACTTTAAAGCAGTTTTCATAGGCCTTATACATTATTTTTTTCTGAGCTTATAAAAAGACTTATCTAAAAAAATACTCGATTATTTCAAAGGCCAAGATGTATTCTACTCGCAGTATTTAATTAAAGCATCTGAAACATTTCTAGGCGACCAAATTTTCAAACCAAAACCACATGATTTTGCATTACGACGTATGGCATCGCCTTAATAAGAAATAATTCAAAAATAGATCGAATTTTGAACATCACGAAATGTTATTATTGTTCAGTAATCTACTAATTAAAATGAAAAAAAAAACACATTTAAATTTACAAAAAGTTAGATTTTTCTTTATTTTCGTTATTCTCATATCTTCTAGGGAGCATTGTAGTTCTAGTAGTTGTAAGTGAAAACTTATTCCACGAACAACAGCCTTATCCCCTAAAGTTCGCTGCCCTTGACTATTACAGATAAATCTTAATGTGTTTCTTTATCGTGTGAGGGCAACACATATATTTATTCCATAGAAAAAAACGTGTTCAAAAAGGCGCGAAAGGAAAAAGAAAATGGCGGCGCAAAATCACATATTTTCCCGCTTGAGACAATATTCAAATTTTTTTCTATACAATACCATGTTGTTATGGCCGTATATTTATGTGAAATCGCAGAATATTAACCATTCCTTATTTCTAGGCGTAACGGAAACACATTTCATACGAATTCCACACAAAGGTTGAGACATATCTTTACACATGAAGTTCATTATACATAAATCAAATTCTTTGAACACGGATATATTTATAAACTTCATATGTTGTTTTGATGCTTAAACATCTCGCTTTGATGTTGATTTTTTTTTGTGTAAAGGCTAACATTTGTCATACGACTGTATATTGATAGCACTCCATCGCTTGTTAAAAATAAATTACGCATAATAAATATTATTTTATGGATCAAACAATTGAGTATATGTCCAAGGAAAGAAAATAAAAAACATTTTTTTTAATTAATAATTTTTTTTTGATTTTCGAAAATATTTGCCAAATGGAAAAAAAAAGTATTGCAAAATTATTAAAAATCTCTTTTTTTTTATTTTATTTTTTATTTATTTTTATTTTTTTAAATCCGCTTAAAAACGGGATTGCAGGCCGTTTACTGATAAACTTTTAGTAAATTTATAATATTTCGGAAAATGTGTTCATGCATCTGTATTTGCCTTGATAACATGAATATTATGTTGAAATGCGAAAATGCAAAAACACGTATTCCGACATAGTGAAAATATATTCGTAGTTTAGTAAAAGTTTATCGGGAAACTTATTAATTCATTCGTTAAGGGCCTGCAATCCCGCTTTTAACCGGATTACCCATGATTTAAATATTTTGAATAAATTAGGAATTCTCATTTTTCTCCGTGTAGTTGGAGAGGCGCAGCGTATTGTGCGGACGTCGCGTGGACGGAACCATTCAGGAAAAATGTCTTGAATCAATTATTGCTCTAATTTTAACTCGTTTTTTTAATGCAAGTGTATATAATAGATTAAGGCGATGCACTACATCGTGTAATATTTCAGATTGAGCCGCTATCAATAACAACCCTTACGTAGATGGCGATAACGTTTAAATTCCCGCTTAACACCTTTCGCCTATTTTGATTTATGGAAGAAAAAAACATGGCCAAAAAGTGCATTTTATTTTATTTTGTGGAGGCATAAATATTCATTTTTTTTTCGATAATTTTATAAATAACTTAATTTGTCACATTATACAATAAAAATCATAACCGAAAATGGGTTCGTAAGTAGGAGATTTTGAACGTTAAAGCAGTTTTCATAGGCCTATACATTATTTTTTATTGGGCTTATAAAAAGACTTATATAAAAAATACTCGATTATTTCAAAGGCCAAAATGTATTTTACTCGCAGTATTTAATTGAAGCATCTGAAACATTTTTAGGTGACCAAATTTTCAAACCAAAAACACATGATTTTGCATTACTACGTATGGCATCGCCTTAAGAAAAAATATAATTTATATTTGTCAGATGGGTTACTATTATAAAAATCCGCACCAAAGAGCTTTTCGGTGCATTTATCGGATTTAGAAAACTTGTCCTTTTTGGTGTGCTTTAGGGCTTTATTTGTTTGTGCTGTAAAATTTTATTCGAAATAAATCGAAAAAACATGATAATTTGATTGTTATTTTGTTTGGTTGGTCTATACCAGGAGGGGATAATTCCAACGAACGCGCAAACTATATCCTTGTTTGTTGAACTTTAGCAGAGATAAGTTAGCAATGGAATGTTTTTTTCATTGCAAATGACATCGGTCGGAAGCACTTTGAAAGTTTTAGGAGGGAATCGTCGATGAGAATGGATGCAGTAAAAGCTTCCAGAGATTTTCGTGTTATTTTGCGGCCATAAAGTGTGATGCAGTAGCGTGCAATAAATTTATTTTGAATTCACTAAAAATAAGTGTGTAAAACGTAAGAAAAATCATTGAAAATCATTTAGAGGTATCATTATTTATTCGTATTTTATGTCCTGAATATGGCTGATTATTGTGAATCCACTAAAACCATTTTCCATAAAATAAAAATTAAAGGAGAATTTGCAGCTAATAATAAATAATTGTTTTTAATAATCGTTAGTTTTATTTTAATTATTTCATTTTCATTATTAATCAAAAATGTTGTGTTATTTAATAATTAAGCTCGTGTTCAGCATAACTTTATTCCAAACAAAGGTTATCGGTTAACTCGTCAAAATGACACAATTAAAAACACCCTTAAAATATATAGTCATGAAAAGTGATGAAAATAAACTAGGTTAAATAAGTCATGTAAGTCAAGTTTTTATTTTAATTTTTTTCATCGATTTTAATTTCTTTATATCACTTATTAAAGGTGTGTGGAAATGTCATTATGTTGAGTTATCATGAAATTATTTGTATCAGTGGTAATAAATCCAATTGAATATCCAAGAATAGTATGTTTTTTATAAAGAGAATAATGTAGTACAAAATAATAACAACTATATTTTAAATACTTTATTCCCAGTGAGTTTAATAAAACACATCCCGGGAAAGACAATGTTACACAGTTAAAAGGAAATTATTTTTACATAAAAATACGAATTTTAAAGGGAGTTCAATAAACAGTGTACATAGATTTTAAATGAAACTTAACACAGTTGATTGAAAAATATTTCATAAATAAATCAAGAAAGATATGCAAAAGTTAGAAAGCTCCAAAAAAAGATTGTGTCACTGATTAAAAAAGCTGCCAAGAAAATATCGTTTAACAGCTTTTGCTAATGTTTTTTGATTTGCTACTAAAAATTTAAGGTTACCACGTAATGCGTTTAGTTTTTTTTTGGTGTCAAATTCTTACGTTTCAAATTTAATTAATGCGTTTTTTAAATAAAATAAAAATATGTTTTTTTATACTACAGTATCGCTAGATTCTATATATATACTAGCTAGATACTACTAGTATCGCCCTGGTGTAAGACCACCATTCAGAAATGAAACGTTGCTCCAAATGGCTTTAGCCGTGTTTAGTGACTAGATCTGAATAGCCAGGTACTTCCCCACCTTCCTCTTTCCCTTCCCCACTTACCTTCAGCCTCACAACATCCCCCAATTGGGGATGCCATAGTCTTACTGGCTCCAGACGGGAGCAGTTAGGACTCTTGTGAGGTATTCACTATTAAAAAAAAAAAATACTTACATAAATTTAATACTCATAACTCAAACTGATACTCTTACTCAATAACACCAGGCCATTTTTGAAGTAAATCAAAAATGAACTATAAAGTGTTTCAAACGCAAGCGATTCTGTCAAAATTTTGTATGCACTTTTTCATGGCGTACAGGTTTAAATCGCACATCAAAAAATTCCAGCTAAGGCGAAATTACAATGCCAGCAGCGCATGAACGGTTCGTCGGTGGAAAAAATTCTTGTCACTGGTGCACGAATGGTTTTCTAGAAGTTAACCGCCTTCGTGATGGTCAATTTTAAACATTTGTCGGTGAAAAACTTTTATGATGATCAATTAGAGTTTTTCAAAGCACGCCACTGATGTCACGCACCTTTATACATCTGAGTTTCATATGATAGAAGAATCGTATCTTTCATGTATTTTTTGTGCCGTATCATGTATTATTTGTCCCCCGTTATTATATAATAAATGGACCATAAAAGCCCAGTCGACATTTTGGTTGTTCTGTTATCTGGATCTCAGATAATCTGGCGAATTATTATTTATGATAAAGATGTTATCGACAATGCTTTCACAGACATTAAAGGATAGAGACTACAACACTAAAAAAATATGATTTATTTCAAATACTTTATACTGTAAATGGAATTAAACTAACTTGACAAATTAAAAAAAGTGACGTGGGTATATTATTAATGAATAAGTACATATTAGGTAAGTTTGAAATAAAATGTGGAAAATAGGTATCTACAATACACATATTTGACAATACAATACACGTATGTTCGTATTTAGTAAACTGAACATTGACTAAACGTATTTTTAAATTGTATGAAAATCTAACGTACGTATCAGAATCTATACGTTATACGTTTTCCAATAAGAGGTGTTATTTTGATATTCAATCGTAAAAGATCAATGGTTTCGTTGCTTGAGTGGCATGTAGCGCCGTCTTGTTGAAAGTAAACGTTGTCTAAATCAATACCATCTAATTCCGGCCATAAAAAATCATTAATCATCTCTCGATAACGCAATCCTTTCACTGTAACTGTTGCTCCAGCCTCATTTTCAAAAAAAGTAAGGTCCAATGACTCCGCCGAACCATAAACCGAATCAAACAGTCACACGTTAAGGAAAGAGAGGTTTTTCAACAATAACTCTTGGGTTTTTCGAACCCACATGCAACAATTTTGCTTGTTGACGAAGCCACCGAGGTGGAAATGGGCCTCATCACTCAAGATGATTTGCATTCGATTCACTCAAGTGAATTTTAATAATTTCAATGCGTTGTAAAAGCGTATATCGTTCCATTTTAATTTATGGCGTAGTTCCTACTTGTCAAATGTCAAAAAATGACAGCTTCAAAGTAACATCTACCGAAATAGTGGGCTATTCAAAATAACACTTCTTATTGGAAAACCCTGTATAACAACGTATTAATGCATTTTTAATGGGTTTTTACTGAGTTATCTCTTGCGTGAGAAAAATCCAGTTTTATACACTCTGATATTATATAATTAGGTACATTAAATTACAAAATTTCCCCAGTCAAAAGATAACAATATCTACAAAAAAATTAAAATAAAATTACAAATTACATACAAAACTCACTCAAATGACAAATAATAGAGAGAGAGGCAAGATACACAAAGAGAGACAGGATTGATACATAATATAATTAGTTCAACAGCTGTTACGTATTTTTGAGCGAAGTAAACGTTTATTTTTCAATGTATTCAGGTGAAACGTGCTATGGATTCTTAAAAAAAAAGAAATTGGGAACATTTATTTCAATATTGCTAAGACATAGCAAGATGGCCGTGAAATATTTTATGTAAACATATTAGATCAAGCGATTGCATCCTAATTTTAAGTGTATTAATGTTGAAGTGTTCAAGACGTAAGTCGTACGACCAAAGATGGTCATATAGTATTAGCATTTTTTTAATAGATTCTACGATGTTTTTCTATTTGCAGCAGGTAATGTCAATTTCAAATAATTCCATATAATCACAGTCCTGAGAATCTTGGATGTCTAAGCATATAATCAATGATTTCATATATAAAATACGAAAAAAGGAAGATAGAGTCAAAAAGTTCTTAAGGATATAAAAAAATCTCGGTAATTCCTAAAAACGAAACGAGACACTAAACGAAGTTTGCTAGAAGTAGAGTGATAGTGGCAACAAATAATATGATAATTAATATTTTAAAACATTTGCCGTAATGAACGATGCAGTACAAAAAATAAAATTTATCCGGGACAGAATTTTACATTTGAATGATAATGAATATGAGAAACTTTCACAAAAAATCGTATTTTACAAACGAAATTAAATAATATGATTCGTAAATGTTCCTTATTACTTGCTTCGTAGTTCGATTTTCCCATTTCCATGCAGAACGTTTTCGGTATTAGGTAGGCTCTATATTTTGTGATAGAGTTTTTTTATATGAAATTAAATATAGTTGTGTTAAATAAGTAATTATTAACAATGGAAAATCAATAACATGATATTGATTTATAAAATAAATAAAGTTACAAAACATTCAAGTTATATTAAAATAGAAAATAAAACATTTTTTAACTTATTTCCACTTGTTTATTTTACCAGTACCGGTTTCGTCCTATTATGGACATAAAAAACGAAAAGGACGTAAAGAACATAAAGGACGAAACCGGTACTGGTAAAATAAACAAGTGGAAATAAGTTAAAAAATGTTTTATTTTCTATTTTAATACTATATAATTCCACCACGTATAACAGTGTAATAAATAAACTCATTCAAGTTATATGTTGAGTTAGGTGAAATTTTTTATTTTTGTGAATTTCAGGGATGTAAACACCATGATTAATAATTTTATTTAACAGAAGAGGGTCAGAAATAGTCCGCCTATCTGCCAGCGAAATCGAAATTGAGTTGTTTTATCAGAAGGATTGTAGTTGGGACGAGTTGTTTCAGTGTATTTGAACAATTCTTCAAATTTCAGAGTGAATTTTTAAGTACTGTGAAAGTTCTGTTAGTATTACAGTTCTGTCAAGTAACTGGTCTATAATGATATCATAACAAAACTTAAAAAAAAAATGAAACCCGCCCTTAATGTTTTGAATTGGAATAATTTCGACTTAAAGTTTATTCTAGGAAATTTGTGCTGTAACTTTTCTATATTGATGGAATGAGATGAAATTTTTTTCGTCCAGTTGTTTCAAATAAATGCTATATTACTGTAATTTAGTGTGACATTTAGTCTGACTCACTGTGTGCCAAATACGGTGGCAATTGTTTTCAACATGACACTTTCGGTGTTCCGTACATTTCGACAATTTTTACAATAAGAAAGTAACTGACTCACTGATGTATTAGGTAATTTATTTGAAAAGCATATTTCAGCATACATATGATGTTCGAACAGTAGAATGTTACATACTTAACAAGGTTCTTTGCCTGATAATAAATTGTTCAACAACTGAATGATTATTTTTCCAAGCTATAAATAGTTTTTGGTTTTATTAATTACTTAAAAATAAGTCAATTTTGAACTAAAAATGAGTTTCAATTTGTAAAAATTATTTTGATTGTAAATATTTTTGGCACTCATTTGTTTATTGATTGCCTTTAAAAAACTTTGATTCGTTTAAAACACCATTCAAAGTTTATAAATATGCATTACCAAAGCGAAAAAATTAAGGGGAAAGTTGGGAACCTTTTCATATCAATATTTTTTACGTAATAACTGAAATTGATCACAGTTTAGCATTGCTGAATACCTAATGAGTAACTTACAAAGAATTATGAACAGAAACATCACTGAATTGTCTAACATTTTCTAATGATAATATATAAGATCACATCAAGATAGAGAAAAGTGCCAATTACCTTTCAATCTATCCATCTTTATATAAATAAAAATGTAAATGTTGGTTTGTTCAAAATCGTAAATATCCGAAAGTTATTCAAAGATTGCTTTGAAATTTTGCCACAACGTTGCATTCGAAAGCGCGTGTGTTTTTACCTAAATTATATAGATTTCACTTATTGTTGCCATCGTCGGACGTAAAAGCAACACTCGCTATTGTTTCTCTATCTGCACAGACAGACTGAGCCATAGAAACGCGTGGCGGGGTACAGCTAGTTACAGATAAAGTTAATGCATACGAAACTTTTAATTATTGTCATATATGAATTCAGCACAAGAATCCCAACTGCTTCTAACCGTTTGTAGCCAGTAAGACAATGGCATAAAAAATTGGGGTATAGGTGAGGTTGAAAGTAGCGAAGAGGGAAAAGAGATGGGAATAATGAAGGACTAAAATTCCTGGTTATACTGATCTGCTCACCAAGCACTCCTAAATATATTTAAAGCAATATTTCAATTCATTCGATGGTATTTCACCACGGCTGTTGTAATGTATGAAATTCTACGGCCAACGTAGAATTTAATACATTACAACGGTCGTTAACATTCTTAAACGGTAGTAGAGCCAAACAAGGTAGGATCTGTACTTGTATACCTGTCCATAAAATCAACAATATATATATATACTTCAATGTCAAAAATCACATGTTTCTTTTAACAAACCTGCCCTACTAATACAATGATACTGGGTTGAGGACTGCACCCCTGAAAGACCGAGCATAGCCGCGGAGCAATTGAGTCATCCGATTCAGAGGTAAGCCAGTAAGGTTTGAAGAGGTGAGAATATAACTTACAAAACGTTACACTGTACTAAGAGTATATTCTACTTCCGGAACGTGCTGTAAATATATTATTTTTAATGTAAGAATTATAAGGCAACACCAATTAAAATTACTCAACATTTATTTAAGGATTTTAACCCGCGACCTGCGGATTCGTAGTTAAGAGCCTTACCTCTCGACAACGGAGGTTGTCTTACCCGTGCAAGGCCGGGACTAGCCAACGATCTGGTACCAGGCAAATTTAGATAACGCTTATGAATAACGTGCAGATCGACGAGAGGCTAGGAGAAAAATATTTTTCGAAGCAAAAAGTAATGGATCATCATGAAGGAGGTTTAAACTAAACTTTGTAGCCATTGAAAACCTATACAAGAACAAGAAAAATAATTTTCAGTTAAAGTGATTATATTGACCTTTAATCTTGATATCAATCCTTACAAAAGTGAAAAAGTATCAATTTGAATTTTTGTTCACACAGGACAGGTTGTTTCATATAATTTGAACAACTCATCAAACTTCAAAGTTGATTTTCAAGTTCTGTGAAGGTTCTTTCATTATTTCAGTTTTGTGAAATAAATGGCCAATGATAATATAATAACAGAACTTGAATAGAATCTTCACAGAATTTGAAAATCATCAATGAAATTTGATAATTTGTTCAAATCCTGTAAAACAACCCGTCCTCAGACTTTATACGTTCAATCGTTGGAATCTGTCGTTAAAAATCTGGGAAAATACAACTTCTTATTACTAGATTTCTTCATTTCCAACATTTCGAAAACTCAGTAATTTATGCCTATCAGTTGGCAACAATCAAATTGGCAAAACTGTTGACGTAATGTAATCTCTTAACTTGCTTCGACTTCCGTCAAATAGTAGTAAAGTTTCATAATTACCGGAACTAGCAGATTTTTTGTTTCCTTAAGCCTTAAATTTACTCATTCGAACTTTTCTAATTTCTCTGCATGTTTTTTCTAAAATTTTACAACGATGTTATTTAATAGAAAAAATCAAATAAGAAATTACTGTCACTTATTAAATATATATTATTTTATCAATATATTTGAAGAAATGTATCTTTTTTGTCACTTCGATACAGTTATTTCAAATACTTTCGCAGTTTATATAGAAAAGGGTAGTTCTTTAAAGAAACGTTTGCCTCACAAACGGCAAGTGTTATATCACGTAAAGCATTAGCGTAAAAGGACTTTATCAATACTTGAGTCGACGACGCTTTTTGAATTTTCAAGAAGCTTTTACTATTATTTCTAAGGATATTTTCAATAAAACCTCCATCACGTGCGGGGCTATGTTTTTTTAATGATCTTTTTTACAAGCGTATTGCGGAAAAGAATTTATAATTTAAATATTACCGCATTAATCAAATAAGAATCCAAAACTCATATTTTTCGTTCCATCAGAGTTATTATAGGTATCATTTTCATGCGTAGGTATTTTATCATCAACATTATACATACTGTTTACCATTGTACCATGTTATTGCAAAAATGTTGTCATTATGTACCTGCTGACAAACTACATAAGTAGTTTAGCAGGTTTGAATGTTAATTAATAAATAAAAAAATATCCAGAGTTGAGTCAGAAACTGATGATGGTTTGCATACATAATGTTTCAAACTTATAATTTGAAACATGATGTATGCAAGCCATCATCAGTTTGGTTTGCATACATCATGTTTCAAACTTATAATTTGAAACATGATGTATGCAAGCCATCATCAGTTTCTGACTCAACTCTGGTTATGATACAAATAAGAATCCAAAACTCACATTTTTCGTTCTATTAGAGTTATTATAGGTATCATAACAAGAGTTGAGTCAGAAACTGATGATGGCTTGCATACATAATGTTTCAAACTTATAATTTGAAACATGATGTATGCAAGCCATCATCAGTTTCTGACTCAACTATGGTAATGATACAAATAAGAATCCAAAACTCACATTTTTCGTTCCATTAGAGTTAATATAGGTATCATAACATACAAATAAGAATCCAAAACTCATGTGTAACAACTAATACATCATGTTTCAAACTTATAATTTTTTTAAATTGACTTCACAAAAGAAAACTACGATAAAAATTTAAAAGTTAATTTTTTAAAATAAATAGCTGACGTGTACCCGGCGTTGCCCATCGTTATTAATGGTTTGATGCAAAGTTTTGAGGTTATGATTTCTAGTATAGCTGAAAGCTGGATGCATTTTTAAGGTGGTAATAATATAAATGTGTTGCAATTCTTCGGGCAAATTCTCACTACACCCCTTTTCTCGTTCATCTACTAAATCTTTTTTTACCAAGCATAATTATTTGATTCATGTCTTTCTCGGACGTCATGAAATCTACATTGTTACCAGTAAAAAACTACATTTCGACTTCAATTCAATAACGTATCTCATTTCAGTACAGAAATAGTGCATTAAGTCTCCCTCAGGCGTCCCCAACTTTTTCCACCATTCAACACATTATCTAAACACTCCTAGCACCTATTAGAATAAACTCGTCGCAATCGGATAAATGACAAATAAAGAAACTGTAAGAACTGTTTCTCTGTAACGCTTCGCAATTGTATCACTGCCGAAAGCGTTTACAGATACACCAATACACACAACCATAAGCAGGTATGTGTTGTTTGACTCAACTCTAATTGCGCTACCTATAATACCCAACGCATAATAATTTGGGTTCAAAGTTTCAATTTGGGAATGAGTTCATCTCTTACAAGGCCGCTTCCAGTCACAAATGTTGTAAAGTTGATTGTCAAGTCTGCGGTCCTCATAAAATGGTTTTACAGCAGTCGTAAGGAACAATGATATAAACACACATTTTCTTCTTCGCGACAGCTCGTCGCTTTTACGTATAAGTCACGTATTTACGTATTAAGGCACAGCAGGCTGACACCACCGTGACAGCATTGAACATGTACGTGAGTTCATGATGTTCATGTAGTTATTATCACAGAGAATTTGTTTTGTTGGAGAATATTTGACAGTCAGAAGTCACAAGAAGAGCTTCACTAGCGCGGAAAGGTGTAAATAGTACAAAATAATACATGTGGACACCTACATTTATTATGAAAGAGCGTGAATTTGAAATAAGATTCTCAAATAGTCGAAGCAAGTGGATCCATGGCATCTCCATTTTAAGATGCTGAAATAAGTCAGTAAGGAGAAATAGAAAGGAGAATAATGTTACCAAAAAAAATTGGATACACAAACAAAACAATTTATAATTACATAGCTAAAGCCATTCCAAGCAATCTGAATGGTAGTCTCACCCAGGTATTTCAATGGAAGCTTCCAGGCAGGATTTTATTCATGTTCGATGTGAAAAAGGGTAATTATTTTTTTCCTATCCCATATTTTAAACCGGCGAACATTGTACTCAGAGATTATCAATCTTACTCATAATAGATACGGAGGGATAGTAACAGGTTAGTAGGAAACATTACACATAATCATAGTATTAGTGGCTGACAGATTTTTAAACTGCCCGACCCCCAGGATTAGGGACGTATTACTATAGTAGTACTAAGACGGAGATCGCGGATTTTGTCAAAAATCTTGTTGATTTGACAAATATCGATCAGTCGCGCAATCAAAATGTAAAAAAGCAGTAATACTCATTGGCAGCACTAAAAAAAGGAATATTTTAAATCGAAATATCGATTTACCAAAGCAAATCCGGAACGCATAATCAAAATTGCCAAATTTGGAATCAATTCAAAGCAGACCGGGTCAACGACATCGAAAATGTCATCTGAAGAAACGTGAAGTTCGCAACTAAACGCGAAGTGCAAAAATGACAAGTGTTTTTGAGGATTGGAACAAAGTGGTGTCAGTCTAAAAAAATCTTGCATGATTATTATTATGAGTAAATATTTTTACACAAGCAGTATACGGCCGTTATGCCCGTATAGCTCTGCCAGCAACGCAGCGGCGTATCGGCGTATTAGGGAATCTTTATAAGTAAGATTTAGCTGAGGACAGAAGATTAATCTAAATGGTAGTGGTACTTCCACACCTTCCTCCTCCCATCTCCTTCCCCCAAACCCTTTAGCCTCACAACATACCTTAATTATTAGGTATGCCATAGTCTCACTGGCGCCAGTTGGGAACTCTTTTGCGGTATTCACGTAAAAAAAATTATTGCAGAATATGTACACTGCCTGCCCCCTATCATCTTACTTTTAATGCGGTGTAAATATTAAGCGGCGCGTAAGGTCGGAACAGTGAAAAATTCGACATATAACTACGGCGTGGTTATAGGTATAGTATTCACTGCCCAAATTCAAACGTGGCATCATGTCAATAATTTAAACTATTCAATGCGCATACATACAGACACACACACACAAAAACTCACACATACATTACACACGTCACACACACACCTGGTAATTAAGGAATAAACATACCACTTAGCAGACATTACAAGGAAACATATCATAGGTACACAACATGAAGTATCTTATTCCTGTATATTGTTTCAACTCTATAAATCATGTACTGTATGTTTCTATAATATAAAAAAAAAAAAAAAATAACCATAACCAGTAGGGTAAGTGGTTGAATTTCATTTGTGTAAAAAAAAAAGTTCATCAGTAAGGGAGTAAATGTATAACTATACCATCGTTGAACCGGCGTGTTAATTCTTCTAAGTAAGATGGCTAGATTATAGGGATTTCTGGACCGTGAGATAGAAGCAGGATGTATCATGTGAATTATTCATCGCTTAAGAGCTTAATCTTAAGTGTCTCCACTGCGCGTGTGCGTATAATTACATAACTTTATCCTTCTTCTCAATTGTTATAATGAAGCATTTAAAGCACTGTGTTACATAGAATATTGTAATTTTATTATGCAAAGAGGGTTATTCATAAGTTCTACAACCGTCTTTATAGGTTAATATTAAGGCTAATCGTGCTTCGAAATAATTATTCTAGGCCTAATTGCCGCCTTACTTCGTACGAGCATTTCTGGGATGGCTGAAGAGCAATTGACATTATATAATAATCTTGTGTAATATTGTAACACATATGGATTAACACTTTATTAATAATGTCTAGAGCTTTAGCGAACGTTATGTTACATAAATCAGTGATCAGAATTAAAATCAAATTTACAGAACCGCAATTGAGCCCCACCGTTGAATTTTGTAACCACTTCTGGTCTGTAGCCCAAAGATACTTGAAAAAACATCTTTGTAGAGTTACTTGAAAAAACGGGCGGTCCTTTTGGTAGAATCTCTTATCATAAGAGAAGGAATTCAATATTTAGAGCACAGGCGTTAGGGAGAATGCTATCATTGTTCTACAAGTATTTTAATGGAAGATACTCCGAGGAACTACCGCCATTGAACACGCCAAACAACCTTTGTACACGGTTGATGTTTGTTACTTGAGAACGGGTCATTTCTACGATTCAACATCTCGTCTGTAGAACGATTTGTCGGCCTCATTTTTCATCCTTCCCAGAACATGTTCACTCCTTCCTCTCCTCAAAAAAACCCTCCTCACAGCATCAACAAAGATGACATAGGCTCTGAGGGAAATTATTTTACTTAAGGTCTCCTGTATAGAGTATATGTAAAATTTTCATGGAAAAATGTTTTTCAGTGACGGGTGCCTCAAGTTACAAATTTTGATGTTTGTCACATTTATCAGTAAAACTTCTTCGTCGAAAGCTACTAAAATAGGCAGTTGTATAAAATTAAATATAATTTATTTTTAATATCGTTGTAATATTATGAAGAGTGAAAAAATATAAGATCACCCGTATTTTAATTGATGGATGATCTAGTAAGAGAGTACGCCGCAACTCAAGGCTTCAAAACACACGTGACTGGTTCGAGTGCAGTTCAGAAGGGCGAAGATTGAAGATGAGCGCATCAGCGGTAGAATGAAACATTAACACGTCTAATTCATTGAAGTTACTTATTAAACGTTAAAGTTTACCAAATTATTATAAGCAATAATTAGTCACCTGAAATATCCATACGAACCCGCACCTTCTGACGTCCGGTCAGGTGCTCTAGACCCTGAGCTACATCGGTTTATTCCCAACCTGCTAAATAATTCAATATGTACTAGTACTTCAATCAACAATTACTGATAATTATATTTTTTCACCTGTAAACAACCAACTTTATTTAATTATTGAATTATTGCTTATAATAATAATGTGTTATCCTTTATGCTATGCATTAAAAACCTTGTCTTATAAACATTAGTTTATCGTTGAAAAATAGTAGTTAATGTTTACACTCAACCATTGTCCAAACGAAAGCTACATTTATTCGCCAAATACAAAAAAAAGAGTTTATAATGTACGCTTTAAAATCTTTAATATCCCAGATTTCTTTTATACGCCTTTAGAAATACCATTAAAAAGTCCAATGAAACGGTCATTAAATAGGGTTTGCAAATTGACTTCAAACTGCCGAATTGTAAGTGCAGAATGGGCCTAAAAGCAAGTCAACTGCCTCAAGCCATAAACCAAATTACGCTAGAAAAATCAGGATATCTACATTTAAGCTTTTAAGCCATTAATCGCTACGCGGAGCTTTTTTGTGAGCTTCCTTCTGCGGACAAGTGCCTCAATCAATCAAAGCCTTAATAGGGACTAACGGGGTGTCAATTTAGAGTACGTCAATCCTAAAAATATATAGCGTCAATTTATAAAACGACAAACAACGATCCCATCTCCAGCGAAGTGTTAGAACATGACAGGACTTCTGAATAATCTCAAAGGGTTTCAGGAAATAGCCACGGATATGACAAGTTGGAGAGCAAATGGAGAAATTGGATCAAACAGGGTTCAGATCACATCTATTTGAGTTATGATTTTATTTTATTTGGTCGGAAGAGAATTAAAAGCAATTGAAATGAATAAATCAAATAAATTGTTCTCAAGCGTATTAGGACTGAATTTATTAATACTGGATAGAAAATAACCGTTGCAAAAACTATTTTTGGTAATACAGCTGAAAAAATAAGTATTTTAAAAAGCTGCTGACGATTTGTTTTTGCTCTGAAAGCTTTTCATATAAGTAGAGGTAAAAATTACCATTTTTGTAATTTCTAGAATGAATATAAATGCTGTGATACACAGCATTAAATATTTTAAATTTAACAAAATGTTATTCATATTTAAATTTCGATTTTATAAATGTTACGTTTCTATAGAAATTATGAATATAACGGATAAACATTACATCCCTTTCTTCCTTTCACAGAAACAATTAACTTTCTCGAAATTTGCTCTACGTTTGCTCTTGTGTAGTTCTGGAATTTAAAGTTTAATGCAACTGTAGACAAAGTTAGAAATCCAAGAAAAAAAATGAAATGCTTAATTACCCGTATTAAGTCCACGCATACTATATTTATACCGATTTATAACAAGTTTCTCGTTAACTCAAGTCTAAGTTTTTAAGTTGCAAAAAAAATTTAGTTTTGAAGATAATATCTATAAATTTGTTTTTGCCGAAACGTTAAATGAATGAAATTCCCTCGTTAGAAAAAAAATGCAAAGTAAGCTCCGAAAATAATTACAAATAAGTTTTTTTCTGTTATTTAATATGTCATAGGCATGAAAAAATCACACTAGGTATAAATATATGCAACTAAATCATTTGTTGAGAGATTTTTGCTTTATTTCAAACGAGTCGTTTTTAATTAAATATTTTCAGCACTTTCGCCGTTTTTTTAAATACTAGCGCGCTTGCTCTAACATACGCTTACTACGGGTCCTTATCTAAATAGTTATTTTAAAATATTAACTCCATAATAAATTTTGACCTGTGTTTCAAATCACTTAAACTTACAAATATATTTTTATTAAATATATTAAATGGTCAGATTTAAGATGTGTTAAAGCCATGCAATAACTATTCCGATGTATTTTATACTGACCACTTTCAACTTCAGACCAAAAATTAAGCCTTTCCTTTAAGAAGCTTAGTAAAGATAAACTTTTCGAGTAAAAAAACACATCGAACAAATATATTGCCGATTCAAGCAGGTACCGAAGAATTATTCCGAAATTGTATTAATTCCAAGCTTAAAACTTTAATTTAATTGAACAGGTTTCTTAACGTTTTACTATCCCATTAAACTTTGTAATTGCCTCTTCTTCACCCTAAGGGATTTCCGGTCGAAAATTAAAGCGAGGGTCAAGAATATTTCACACGATCCAAATCTCGCAGGGGATGGTCACATAAGAAGGAGGTTTCAATTGAGGTTTTTGTTTCGAGATACATTTTAAAATCGATGTGTTTGTGTAATTAATTTACATTCCTTAATACGAAATGAAAGTAATCATTTCAGAAAACTAAGAATATGTACCTACTTACCTAAAAATTCATTTAAATTGCACTGTTTAACCGTAACACACTGAAAACAATGAGAATTGCTAATTTAATAAGAATCTCTTCAAATTATTGGTAATTTTGTTTAAAAAAGGATTTGCAGGCCCTTAACGAATGTATTATTAGGTATCCTAATAAACTTTTGGTTTATTAAGATGAATATATTATCACGATGTCTGAACACGTGTTTATAAAAATACTCATATTTTCGCATTTCGTCACTACATATTATCAAGGCAAATGCAGGTGCATGAACACGTGTTTCGATATATAAGGAATTTACTAAAAGTTTATTAGGAAATGGCCTGCAATCCCGTTTTTAACCAGATTACCATTAATTTGAAGAGATTATTAATAAATTAGCAGTATTCATTTTTATACGTCCATTTATCAAACTGTTTAGCTTAAGTGCATTACATATAAAAAGAAAAAATCATGGGATGTCAAGAATCTTGAAATAATTTTACGATATAACAAACGATTACTTAAATATGTTAACCTTACAGAGATTATTTTTAACTTAATTTTTATAAAAAAATCTACGTTTTACATGCAAATATAAAATATGCATATTAAGTCGTAGAGTTATGACTGGATCAAACACACAAGCGCCTACGTTGATTTGATATGAATCTAATGGAGTTCTTTAAAATTATTTTGATATAGAACGTAAAACATTTTTGAAAGGTTCAACAAACTAAAAACAAGGAAAACACATACATACATCGCTTTATTTTGACGCTATGACAGGACATGAACGAATCAAAACAGTCAAACTCAATAATTTATAAATAATGTGAGTTTAAGATTGCATTGTGTATGATGCAATCTTAAATAATGTGAGAAAATTACAGAAACTCACATTATTAAGTCACTTTATTGAGAACTTACTTTTTGAGTAAAGACGTTGCGGCTTCATTTTCTGTCATAACCCAAAAATATATTATCGTCATATGTACAGAGTTTCTGTAATTTTCTCTATTTTAGCGCTGTTTTATCTGAATTTGAGTTCTGTTCGTGATTTTTAACGTTCAGCCAACACTACAACAGAGGCTCTGAAGTTGTCATAACGATGATGATAAATAAATTAATAGATTATACAAACATTTTAGGCATTCATAAAAATATTATTCTTTTAAACTAGTTTTAGTATTTTAATTTTTCTTTCTTAAATCATCTACCAGCAGTTACCGAAAATAACTATTATCTCATTAATAATTTGATTTGGAAAAAACTAACTGAAAAAGTACGTAACTTGTCACACGTTTTTCATATAATCGATTGTCAGTTAACAAATAACATCAAAACATATTTTCACCAAAAAGACGTCACTCGATTGCGAACTTATCAGTAGGTTCAATTGGCCGAACTTCCGAAAGTTAAGTCCCGTCCCTTGCGATGGGAAAACCACATTGTTCGAGAAACTCGAAGGCTGTACGGCGGAGGCGGGGCGACTAGCGCGCGACACGACCTCCTCAGATGGAGACCTAAATCGGTTTAGTCAGATAGTCGGGTTAGTTCTAGGACACCCAGTACCGGGCGGGCAGTTTCACAAGCGGTGCGTACACACGAGTTAGGCGGATGAAAATAATGTTTTTTAAACAATTATTATAATATTTTATGTTTTTAAAATTGCAATTAAAATTTAGCATCAAACAAATAAAATACTTAAATTTAAATCAGCACTAAAAACATTTCTTTTAAACAAATGTCACTACACCTTAAATGAATACCTTACATAAATTAAATACCTATGTTTTTTATTTTTCATTTACATACATTGGTTAACATGTAATTGTTGGGTTATGTAATATAATGTGTATTTGTTTGTATTTGTTGGTTAGCTGGAAGAACTAGGATGTAACCTATAAGCTACACCCTTTGTACTCAGTATTTTTGTGCAATAAATATATTTTTTAATTTGAATATGTCGTAAGTCGCAGATTTAGATTTTATTTTTTATTTTTTTTATTTATTTTTATTTTATTTATTTTTATTTTATTTATTTTTTTTAATGAAAGACAAACATTCCCGGATTACGAATAACCTGACAATATTTGAAAATCTCCTACTATCACCACAGTTAGCTGAAAATGTTGCTTGTGTTGTGATGGAGGACTTAGCCAGCCGAGGAATTGAACACACTACGCCCGAGTGGGACCCAAGCGCGATGTCAACTCGGCCACCGACCGGTCAAATGTTTTTTGTTTGTCAGATGTTTTTTAAGCATAATTATTATTTTTAATGAGCTATTTATGTCTAGAGATAGATTAAACGTGCATTCATATTGAAACATAAATAGCGATGGATGCATTTTCATATTTACACGAATAAACATAAGTTTTATATTGATTAAGTACTATTTTAGTCATCATCGAATGTTATAAAATCTAAAATTGTTAAAATAAGTAGGCATATCATAGGTACTAGTTCTTTTTTGCCGCGATAAATCATCATATTGCATACACAAATCTAAAATATTTAGTTGTATACCCACTACGATAAATTGACATATTGCGCTCACAAACCTACAATATTTTGTTATATACCTGTCAGGATAAATCGACATATTGCAAACAAAAATCTAAAATATTTAGTTATATACCTACCACAATAAATCGACATATTGCGCTCATAAACTTACAATATTTTTTTAATACCTGTCAGGGTAAATCGACATTCTGCAAAAATATATATTCAGCCAACAAAATACAATTCTTATTAATCCACAATATAAGTAATAATGTTTATTATTTGAAATGGATTTTTTTGTCAGATAAGAGAGATTTTGTCAGACGTTTTTTGCAGCAAACCGACGACATATTCTTATGGCTGGCATGATTTAAAAATTAATTAGACATTTATAACCAGAACATGAATTTAGGAATACGTGTCAGAGACCCCATAGCCATAATATATAATATGAGCTAAGGAAGCTCACTTCTGCCACTAAAAAACGAGCGTGCTATCATTACAGATCAGAAAAGCGGAGATCGCACTAATAACAATTTGTTATCTAATACATATTTTACATATACGCCTAGTGTAGAGCATTGATTGCTAACATTTCAAAGGATCAAGCCAAAAATTTCAAAATTAACTATTTGCCGAAATGATTATGGATATCACGTTTCTTAGCTTTTATGTTAATTCTTCCTCTGTCATACGTGCTTTTCTTCATACAAGCTTATAGCTTGAGTTGTCTTAATTTTTTGTATATAAATTGTTACGTGTGTTCGCAAATTGTTTGCGAGTCAGTTTGTGGTGAGCTGTAATCAATAATTTAACATTTAGAATTGATTTTGGGATAGCTGGTTAACTGTTATTAGAATTGGGAAAGGAGTCTGACTTTCCCCTTGATCTTCTGAATTACTTGCGAATCGATATTCTAGCCTTGGGGAACACCGCGGTAATTAACTACACAAGGTTTCCGTAATAGATTCGATATTATACACGCTGAGAGCACATTTTAACTGTCCTCGTTTCCCTAGCAGACTACTGAGTTTTCAATAACATGTTGTAATTGCCACTCATATAGGTATTCCAAACTGTCAGACAGGGACAGGTAATATGGTAACAGGTTGGGTGAGGGAATGCAGGAACATGTGTTAGTGGGAGATGCATTCAGTTGCGTCACGATGACGTATATCTAAGATCTTTATTTTATCTTACATTTGAGCTGGTTTTTTTTTTTGTATTACAGACTGTGTGTCCATTTACAATACACATGTAACATTAACTACATATAGATGATACGAAACAATGAAAGAAAAAAGAATAGAAATAACAAGTTATAAATAGTGATTTTTGGCATTGACATGCCTCTTGAATTCTTCAAGACTACTATAAAAATATCGATAGTCTTGGAGGCGTTGTTTAACAGCGCCATACCTCGTGTCATGCTATGCCGAGCCAGTACGTCCGTTCTGCCACGTGGGATACATAGCAGATCATGGTGCCGTCCCAGGCTGTAGTTGTTCAGTACGAACAACTTATAGCATTCCAGAAGGTATGGGCTATCTATTAAATTATTAAGAATTTTGTACGCCCTTACTGCAAGGGCCCCACTCCTCCTCGAGTGGAGACTTTGGTAGCGCGTTTCGGCAAGCAAATCTTCGTGATGCATGAATCGCGGGTACTCTCCGTGCATTCGTCCGAACTTTTATTCAAACAATTTAATATCAGAAAATTAAGTGCATTATACTTCTACCATGCAACATTACAAATTTATAAAAACAATATTCAAAATAAAATTGCACCCTTTAAAAATAACAGAAATCTTAGACAAACGTCCACACTTCCTACTCCTAAATGTAAAAAAAACAATAGGACAGTTCAACCATGAATATCTCGGAGTTAATTTTTTTAACTCATTACCAGAAAAAATTAGAAACATGAATACAAATATAAACGAATTCAAAAGCCACCTAAAAAAGTATTCCGAACAGTTGAACTGAATCATAACAAATATAAACCAATATAACAACACCCCCATACACACAAGCCCTGCTTATTTATGTGGGTACATCAAATACATATATTATGTAATTAATAACTGTACTATATTCAATATTGTGTAATGTAAATCATGTATCTTTTTTTTTACTAGTAAAAAAAAAAAAATTCTCAAATACATGTATCTCAAAAACTTTTTTTGAATCTGTTCTAATTTTTCAATGTATTTTTGTTGGTATGGGGCCCATACAGCAGAGGCGTATTCAATTTTAGACCTTATAATGCAGCTGTACAAAGTCATCATTGCCTCGGGAATTGGAAAATTGTTTGCAGAGTCTTATGACAAATCCGAGAAGCTTGTAGCATGATGTCGTTAACTGCAATATATGGTCCGAAAACGTAAGTTTGGGATCAAAGACTACCCCAAGGTCCTTGATGGATTTTACTTTTGACAATATATCATTTTTGATGCAATAACAAAAATAAAAAATAAATTTTAAAAATTATTATAAAATAAAATAAATTTTATCTCATCTACCTAATATAACTATATGCTCGGCAGATTTGTAAAAGATATCTTGTGATATTTATATGCATAAGCATATAAATATTGTTTATAAACATTTATTTTAGCATTTACTTACTTTTGTATTTTTTTGATATTGTTATTTATGTCTCTGAATACTTGTTCTTCGTTCATTTAAACATTATAATTTTAATTTTGTTTATTTTGAACCAATGATTGATTTGTAATCGATATCTCTTTCTCTACACCATACAATCTTAAACCAAAGCAAAACAAAACTAAGCCATTTAAAAACGACTTTTAAAACGGCGGTCAAATACATAACCGTCTCTTTTCCAATTTTCTTGTGGTTCAAAAGCGCCACTCTCAAAATTTACCAATCACGATCCAGAAAACATGCAAGTACTTCGCAAATCCAATATGGCCGCGTTCTGGTTGATGTACAAAATCGCCATTTTAATAAATGTTCACTAAGCTGAGATGAACTGAAAAACCTTAATTATTCAAAAATTTACGGGAAACATGGAAATCAATTTTTCGCAAAACATGCAATTTGTCTGTCCTGGAACGGGGAACTTTCCCAGTTGGACAGGCAAAGCATCCTTAAATAAATGTTGTACTTTCTTTTGTACCTATCTATAAATACATAAATAAAAATAAACGTTAAACAATAACCTACAAATATTTTTTTTCTTCTTCTTGTATTAACGAGCTTTCAAATCCCAAAACACAAGCACCAACTTACATTAGGAACGATTATAATGCATGAAATTGTACACTGCAAATCATGTTAACTATATAAAAAATAATACTATCCAATAAAGAAACCAAAAAAATCTGTCTTAGTAGTTTGACAGTAAAGGAGGTTCGATATATAAAGTACGCCAATAGTTCATCCATCACTCGGTTCAAACGCGTTTACACAACTCGAGTGTATTCTATGTTTTGCTTTGTAGAAGTTAACGTAACTCGGTCAACGTTTTCCAAGTAAGGATTATTTAAACCAGTAAGTTATTCTGAAGCTTCTTTGCACGAATGTTTTTTTATAAAAATATGCTGGAAAAATAGAAGTAATTTTCAATAGCAGAGAAATGTTTTTTCCTCTATTACCATATTATTTAAAAAAAAATTCGGATGAACTCGAACTTTCAATTAGATTTATCGGAATTTCACAAACTTCAAGGATTTTTTTATGTATTTTCTACATCTCTTTATAAATTATCTACTATTGGACTTTATGAATACAGATTGTCATGCTTAACTTTGCAGCCGGGGGCGTCGCCAGTGTAAATTTTGGGGACACCTACAAATTTTTTGATAGATCCTATTTGGACACAAAGTAAAGTTCTTGGGTACTGTATTCTTAAAAGGTACTCGATGGACTCGACTTTTATTGGGGTTAAATAATAAGTGCGTTACTAATAAATTTTACACAACTGATAGACAACCATTAATTTAGGGTAAACGGTTATTTATGTCAAATTAAAACACGTTTATTAGTAAAGATGTTAATGTAATTGCATAATTTAAATTAAATTAAAAAGCTTTTTTACTTGTACCTTCAAAAACCTGACCAAACGCCGATCGGTTAGAATCGATAATTGTTTCGTATATTAACTGTTCATTAATGCCATCATAATTTAGAGAAATGATCATATGTCTGCGTGTGTGTTAGTGACTGTCACTAATGATAGAATGCATTGTAACCGACAACAAGTCTACCTGTAGAGTTTAAGCTTGATCGGATATCGGGAGGTTGGTTAATTTCCGCTTCCAAGATGTGCATTTATTCACTACCGAAAACAAAAGTAAAATTCAAATAGATGCATTTAAAAACCTCACTAACGAAAGAAAATTGATAAATGTACGTTATAAAGTTTAAAACTTTCTTGTATTATTATTGTTTAGAAACATAACACTCTCTTGAGGAAGCTACAAGCCAAAAATGTGTATACTCTTGGTATACCTAATATCGTAGGTAATAGGCATTAAAATCGCTTGACAAACGGAATCTAGAAACGTTCGATTTCTAGCAAAAAACTGGTTTTTACTTAATTTGTAAATACTTTTATAAGAAAGCAAAAAAGTTAATCAAGTGAAACTGTCACAGATAATCTTAGCTATAAAACTGTATTTTTTAAAAGTTGTTTTTCCTTTACGCGTTCATACATTTCTATTGAGAAACTATTTTTTGTAGTAGTTCGCATTTATATTTTTTATTGAGTAATAATTTTTTTATTTGTATTCTACTCAAGCAAAGCGATAGGAAAACCTTCAATTTAACTAAAGCATATTTTTTGGTTATCATAATGTACACCAATTCGTTTTAAAGATTAATCAAAATAGTGATTTAGCACTAAGTTTCGTCTTAACAAATTTAATAACTTCTGTTTTTTCGCTTTTTATTTTCATAATTTTGATTTGAAAACCTTACGACTTACAAGGTATATGCCCGTATTATGTCAATACTAACTTATGTCAAATAAATTGCAACTACCAACCCATCAATCAACAATAGAAAAAGAGACATTCAATGGATTTGATTAATGGGTGTGAAAATATTTGCAATATGACACATTACACTATTCATGATATTACATACTTATGTTAATATGCAACATAGCAAACCAGCAATAATTCATCTTAGCGAGTTGGAATACCTCAATTTATTCATATACAGGGTTTTCCAATAAGAGGTGTTATTTTGGTAGATATTACTTTTGAAGCTGTCATTTCTTGACAGGTAGAAACTACGCCATTAATAAAAATGGAACGATACACGCTTTAACAACGCATTGAAATTATTAAAATTCACTTGAGTGAATCGAATGCAAATCATCTTGAGTGATGAGGCCCATTTCCACCTCGGTGGCTTCGTCAACAAGCAAAATCGTCGCATCTGGGGCTCGGAAAACACAAGAGTTATTGTTGAAAAGCTTCTCTATCCTCAACGTGTGACTGTTTGGTGCGGTTTATGGTCCGGCGGAGTCATTGGACCTTACTTTTTCGAAAATGAGGCTGGAGCAACAGTTACGGTGAATGGATTGCGATATCGAGAGATGATTAATGATTTTTTATGGCCGGAATTGGATGGTATTGATCTGGACAACGTTTATTTCAACAAGACGGCGCTACGTGCCACACAAGCAACGAAACCATTGATCTTTTACGATTGAATATCAAAATAACACCTCTTATTGGAAAACCCTGTAAATAAATAGCTGACGTGTTATATTATGACGGCGTTGCTCGGGGTTATGAATGGCTTGGAGTAAAGTTTGAGTTAATTCTAGGGTATCTGAACACTTTTTTAAATAATTTAATTTAAAAAATAACATCGACTGTACCGAACTTCTTTCCCTTATTTTTTTTAGACTTCCACGACACACAGTGCTATTCCATACGCTAAATTATAAAACAAATGCAACATCTAATTCGTTAATTAACCAAGCTCTTCATACTCTAAATGATATTTGTCTTAACTCAAACATTGACATTTTTTCGGATTCAGTGCCCAAATTCAAACGTTGCATCATGTCAATAATATAAACTGTTCTATTAGAATACATATACACACAAATACACACACACACACTCACCCTCATTAGACACACACCTATATACTAAACACGTCACCTGATAATTAAGGAATAAACATACTACCTACTAGACATATCATATCATATCATATCAAATACAAACAGAATATGGAAGCATTCATAGGTACCCAACATGAAATATCTAATTCCTGTATATTGTTCACCACTGTAAATCATAAACTGTTTGTTTCTATAATATAAAATAATAAAATATATATCGAGAAGACCCTTTCTCCTCCCAAGACTTTGTCTTCTCTGAAGACTCAACGGCTTGCACCGCAGTGGGAGAGTTTTCCTTCTCATAACATCCTCTCCTCATTTTACTTTAAAGAACCTACGTACAGAATCCCCAATGAGACGGGTAATGCCTCTTTGCTTTGCCTTAAAATGTTGCATTTTTCGAAATATCGAAAATAACAAAAAAAAGGTTTAAAACGGGCGACATTTTGTTGTGAGACGTAAAGGAGAAGTACCGTAATAACCTTGATATTAGTATATGAGCCCATCCATAGATGGAACTAGGTAAATTAGATTACCTATATATGGCGTTATCTGTTGATAACAAATAATTTAGATGTCTGCTAATTAAGATGTCAGATCCATTGTCAATCTATCACAATAAAAGTCCAAGTGTTTTATCGAAGCCGGAGTTTCATTGGAGATACGACAAGTACGAAATATTAACAAAGCATTTTTTAAAGCTTTATGTCTTGATAAATAATAAAACTATCAATATTTCAATAAGCAAGCATTAAAACGTCCTTCACTGAGACTGTTGGACAGTAATAATTAATTCAAATTACTGGGCGTATATAGATCATCCACCCATTACGTATTAGAATATTACATCTCCAGTGTCATAAATTCAAGTGCTGCTGATCTTAAATTACATAATAAATTCTGATTCTCCGCTTTGCTTCTTGTAGGTGTAAATAAAAATTAAATGGGAGCCTTGAATTGATTCACTCATCTCTGTAAGATAATGATTGACAGTTTTACATATAAGGTGCATTGAACATGTAAATAAATGCTAATGTGAGACAAATTTTCTATATAATTAGCATTGAAGGTGTGAATGATCGTCAGCAAAGTTAAACGTACCGCGATAACTATACTTATAATTATTAAAGATCTATCCAAACATTGAATGTTGCTTGTTTGTACCTACCGTTGAATATCACACGATGAATTTTTCGAATAATTTTTTTTTTCTCAGAGGAACAATATTTTTATTATTTAGAGGACATAAAAAATTTATAATATTTCCTTTTTATTAAGCATTTAACCTGTAGGAAGCAGAACTGCATAAGCAGTGTTAAAGAATCGTGCCCGCGGTAAGAAGCCCTGCAATTGTAGGGTTGGCGTGTACGTACTTTTTGTCATCAAATATGATTTCTACTAGTTACTAAGGATGAGATGTTTTCATGGGCTTTTTGTGAAGGTTTTATTCAAGTTCTGTGGTGATTTCAGTTTTGTGAAGCAAATAATAATATTAATTTAAACCTTTTTTTTGTAAGACGTTGATAAACTAAATACATATATATATAAATGTGCCATACGCATAAAGTCGTATACGCCACTAACCCTGAAAAGCGTTTCTACGTATTTTATAATGTCTTGATAAGTTCAAACACTAAGCACGGGTTGTTTCATAGAATTTGAATAATTCATCAAATTTGAAAGTAAAATTTGGATAGTAACAGAAATTCAATAGGACTTTCACAGAACTTGAATATTTAATTTGAAGTGTGATTAATTGTTCAAATCCTGTGAAAAAACCCGTCCTCAGCCTTTGTATATATTGAACTTATATAAAATTTTATCGAAGATTAGGAGCCATTGTTGCAAATTTTCGGCCCATTTCAGAGTTTGACCAAATGTAGATGAAGCGGCCGTTTAACTGGAAGAAAGATAAAATGGCCCCAATCGTTGATTTGAGACCCTTATTTTTAATTTTTATAAAGTTCATTAATTCCTTCCGATCAAATTTTAGGCGTTGACAAAAAACTGTTTTCGTCATCGATGAAATATAACGGGGGTTCTAATAACGCGTTTTTTGTGGCATATTTTATCAATGATGCATATTTTACATTCCTATAATTTTTTTTCTGTGATCGGTACTTACGTATTTTAAAACTTTAAAAAAATGTAAGAATTTATCCCAACAAAGAAAAGTCAACATTTTGTTTTGAGTTGCATGGTATGCTTTCTTCCATAATTTATGCAGATTTATTTACATTAAGCAGGCGATAAATTTTCTCCTGTCAGAGTTGTTCATCTCTTCACCCTCCTATTCGCCCTTTTCAATTACTTTTTTCCCAGAAAAGAAAACATATTTCTTTCAGACGAAATAAGACGTTTGGAATTCGATGCACTCTAGTAGATTATTAAAAAGACCATAATAATAAGAAGAAAATTATCATTCTTGTTCAGATTTTACATATACACCATTTACCAACTGATAAACAACCATTAATGATTAATCAATTGTGTAAAATTATCAAAATGATTATCAGTTGTGTAAAATTTAAAGCACACTTATTAGTAATGCCCTTAATAATAACAATATTTGGATGATTTGTAAAGCAAAGTTTTTGTGCAAGATCACCCTAAAAGGTGCTCTACAAATATATAATAAGCTTTTACAATGATCCATGTTAACTCTAACTATATATGGAGATAATATACAGTATCGTACTTACGTGGTAGTTCACTTGAATCAATATGCGTTTTAAAGATTGACGGCCGGCATAGTCCAGTGGTAACGCATTGGACTGCCATTCCGAAGGTCGCGGGTTCGAACCCGGCGTGCGCAAATAAATTTTATTTGATTGATTTGTGTTATTTTCACAATTAATTAATTAAAATAATATATAGTATATTTGCGGCACGTTCCAGAGTGGAAGATACTACCAGTATCGCCCTGGTGTAAGACCACCATTCAGAATTGAAACGTTGCTCCAAATGGCTTTAGCCGTGTTTAGTGACTAGATCTGAATAGCCAGGTACTTCCCCACCTTCCTCTTTCCCTTCCCCACTTACCTTCAGCCTCACAACATCCCCCAATTGGGGATGCCATAGTCTCACTGGCTCCAGACGGGAGCAGTTGGGACTCTTGTGAGGTATTCACTATAAAAAAATAATAAAAAAAACGTAATTTTTCACAGTTCAATCAACGACGCCATAGTTTTAACTCAAAATCAGTGAAATGGTGACAGTCTTACGATCTCCGAGTTATATGGTTTAAAATGGGCTAGAATTCTTTTATACTGCTCTTAATCAGTAATTTCAAAATAGGTATAGCTATGCTGTATCCGTTTAATATTAATTAGTTTGTTAACCATCACCTTGCACTGCAGTGGGATGGATGAATTCATACGTCCATCACTCCTGGTCACACTGACCTCCATATTCCTACCCACACCTCATACCTTTTACCTGCCTAGAGCTTTCTCCCCCTCATTTTATTAAAAAGACAAACAAACACCACAAAGATAACATAGGTCCTAAGGGAGGTTATCTTTCTCAGGGCCTCCTGTGTGTAATTAATAAAAAAAACATGAAGAAGTTGACTACAAATTTAAAAAAGTTATATCAATGCAGGCGAGATACATTAACTAAAGGAAATATAATAAATAATAAACGATTTGGCAGGCACGTTTAAAGCATTTATAGATCATAAAAAACTTATACTTGGCTTGGTAAAGTGTTAAAAATATATTATTTTGAACATTATAACACTTTCCAGGCCATGCCCGGACCCTGTTCGGTATGTATTTTTCTTCCAGTTGGCCGGCACTTTACTTACTTTCTATCCTCATTCGGCAGAGTACGAACTCCATTCGTGAAGATAATGTCAGTTAATCACTCCGATTAGTTACAAGATACTTCGGTCAATCGAAGTGCAATTTATTCGTATC